>NW_024730463.1:0-25261 GCF_018991925.1 Homarus americanus
TGTCACGTTCTTGGGGTTGGGTGAGTGTAATAAAGAGAACTATGGCCTGTTCTGTGGATGAAGTCAGTAGAATATAACAAATTACAGCATTAGGTATTATAATTTTTGCTATGACAGTGATGAACTCACTGTACAGATGAATTGGGATAAAATCTTGAAAAAATATGACCAAAACTGTTAGTTTTCTATCAAACAGAAAATTATCTTTGTACCAAAATTTTTTACTTTCATATTATACAAGTATAAAGGCCAAGTATCTACAAGATGTGAAATCTTGAGATATTGTTTCCGACTTGTCTCCACCTGATTATAGTAATGCAATAAATACCCTTTCAGAGAAAGCAAGACATGAACACTTTCCCAATGTCAGGAGTAAAAATGTATACAATATGTTAATGACATGGACTAAACCAACAGTTGGAGAAAAGCATCTGCTGTTTAAATGGTCTTTTATTTGGAAAAATATTCCATGTAAATACTGTATATGGATCCTCACTAAAGAGTTCATATAGTTAGTGTACAGACATTTGCTTACAAGGCATATACTCAACTATAATGGAAATGTAGACATGTTAGGTTAGGTTAGCTTAGGTTCATCTTGTGAGCAAATGTCATGGAACCCATATACAGTAGGTACAGTCATGAAATTCTACCAACTAATCAGAGACTAATAATGTTAAACATAGAGCAAGATGATAAATAAATTGTTTAAAAATATCCTCAATACAGTCTGCAATGTTAATTGCAAATTATTCCTGCATTTTTTAATGTTTAATATAAACTAATAATAATAAGGATAAGAATACAATGATAATGATTATGTCAGATTATAGCCTTTATTAAATACAGGGTATGTTATAATATATGGATGATCAGGAGTAAAGTATTTTAAAGGAAAAATCATCCACAAATTTCACAAATATATAAATACGTAATATCCATGTATATATGCAGAGTGTAAAATAAAAAATAAAAATGACTTAAGGCATATGTTATGATTTCTCCAAGGCATAATTTCTGAAAATTCCAGAAACTGCATTTTTTTCTGGTCTATGAGTAATTTGGGGATTTTATGGAAAGTCTCCAAATTTTTCTGTTCCGGGTCTGGAAACCAATTCCGAGGTTAGGCTAGGTAGCAAATTCCAAAATCTTCTCTGGAACCGGAAAATTCCTCATCAATCATGATACCAAGATTTATTTCTTCAGTATTGGTGAAAGGTGAATAGTCAGCTGTATCTCCACCTGTAAGTTAAAATAAAGTCATTAATATTGTGTTAGCTAAATTTGCGAATTCTGAAACATCTTTATTTATGAGGGTTAATATTTATAAGTTTTCAACACCTACATATTGTGGATAATTTTGTCTTAAAAAAAATAAAAAAATAAAAAATTCCAATGGAAACTCAGATTTGTTTGGTTTGATATGCAACACACTCAATTTTTTTTCTAATGTAGATTTTTATGGTGATTCCAAAACTTTGATGTTTTTTGGGGAGAAATTCACAGAAAAAAATTATAATCCCTTTAAAATTTTAATGTTCTACATCAAAATGTTAACCTAACCTACCTAACTTAACCTAACTGGAAAACATTGGTCAACTTAAAATCCTAAAATTCCCTGGATGACTGAAAAGATAATAAGACCTTAAATTTAATTTATTTTGGAAGACATTTCATTTTTGTTGGAATCGTGGACATACAAAGCCAATATATCTGCACTTGATTCTTCCACTGTCAATGTCAAAGTGAATTATTACCACCACTCCAAATGTTGCACCGAAAGTGGTAAGGTAGTTCTCTCTTGCAATACATTGAGTCACTAAGTGAATAAAAAAAAAGATCATGAATTTATGTCACTTAATTTATCTTATTAGTGACCACACAATCTATCAAGGAATGTTAAGAAAATGTACTGAATGCAAAGAGGGACTACGAAATCAGGATTGCAAGAGAATCCAAGGCGAATCCCAAGAGATTTTTCCAGGTATATAGGACAAAGGTCAAGGACAAAATAGGGCCTTTAAAGTCAGAGAGAGGGGAAGTTGATCGATGATAATGAAAAAATAAGCAAAGCATTAAACAGCTACTTCTTATCAGTTTTCACAGAAGAAATTCACGAGGAAACGCCAGAGGTGGAAATGATATTTAGGGGAAATGAAGAAGAGAAATTAAAGAATATCACTATCAGAAAAGAGGATGTTCTTAAGAAAAATAAATGAAAGCAGACAAAATCCTCGAGTTTTGAAAGAATGTAAGGAACAAATTAGCGGAGCCCTCGTAAATTTATTTACAAAATCATAAGACACGGGAGTTGTGCTAGACTTGTGGAGACAGGCAAATGTAGTACCCATATTCAAAAAGGGAGACAGAGCATCAGCGTCAAATTACCGGTCGATTAGTTTGACGTCAGTAGTGGGGAAATTTCTTGAATCGATTATAGCAGTTGCTGACCTCTGACCCAGCTTGGAGAAGGTCGTGCCCGATAGTGTTCCCGTTAGAGACCAAGGAAAATGGCCGCCGTGGATCGTTGTGTCGTGGGGGAAGAGGAGGGGAGTGTGGGGAAAGACGACCTCCTTGCCACTCTGTTAAGGCAGTTGGGGCAGTTGAGGAGTGAGGTTGACACTCTAAAGGGGGAAAATGAAGCCCTCAGGACGGAACTCCTTCAGGTAGGTGTCCTGCCTAGCAGGACACCTGCGAAGGAGGAGCAGGCGTGGAGAGTGGTTGTCTCCAAGGGGACTAGGGTCAGGCTTAAGAAAGCTGACCAGGGTGTGGAGTGCAGTAACCCTTACCAGGTGCTGCAGGAAGCTGGAGAGGAAGAGAAGAGGCAGGACGGTATGGATCAAGGAGAGGAAAGGGCAGTTGTACAAACCCTGCCTACAGGTAAGGTCGTGGTAGTTGGTGACAGCCAGGTGAGGTTTATGGATAGGGCTTTTTGTGCGAGAGATAGGAAACGTAGGACTAGGGTGTGTTTTCCTGGGGCTGGGATAGGGCATGTAGCCGAGAGGTTAGACAGGGTTTTGTCATGGGAGGGTACCAATCCAGTAGTGTGTCTTAGTGTGGGAGGAAACGACATAGGTAAGGTTAGGAGTGAGGAACTTTTCAAGAGGTATAGGGAGGCGCTGGGGAAGATTAGAGATAGAGGAGGGATCCCGATAGTATGTGGTGTCTTGCCTAGAAGAGGGGTTGGTCGTGAATGGCTGTCCAGGGCAATTGCTATAAATTGCCGACTGGAAAAACATTGTGCAAACAATGGTTGGGCATTCATTGATAACTGGCAACGATTCTATGGCAACGACTACCTGTACTGTCGCGACGGAGCACACTTGTCTCGTGAGGGGGTAAAGACGTTGTCTGCATCCCTGGAGCGTGAAATTGTCACTCCGAAGGGGGGGTTTCGCCAGTAGAGAGGGGTCGGGGAAAGTGGGAATCAAAAAACAAGCAGGTCCTGGGAAGTAAAATTAGTTGCTCAGGACAAGGGGTAAAACAGGACCAGGGAAGAGTAGGTTTAAATGTATACTATACAAACAGTAGGAGCGTTAGAAATAAAATAGACTTGCTGAGAGCGGTTGTATGTACCGAGAATGTAGACGTCATAGCAATCACCGAAACTTGGATGAATCTGGCGAGCAAAATTTTTTATCAGAGTACCACATAGAAGGGTACAACCTTTTTCAAAAGGACAGGGAAGGTAGGAAGGGGGGAGAGGTCGCACTCTTCGTCAAGGATACATTAAAATGTTGTATTAATAATTCAATAAAGGGTGAAATAGGAACCGAGTCTGTGTGGGTAGAAATTGCGGAAGGAAGAGAAAAACTAATAATGGGAGTGATTTACAGGCCCCCAAGTCTTGGCAAAGAAGCAGCTCAGCCCATATGGCAGGAAATGAGTAGGGCAGCAAAATACAACAACCTGTGCATTATGGGGGATTTAACTTCAGAAATATTGACTGGGACAACATTGTAGGTGACTATGAATCTGAAGACTTCCTAGACGCAGTACAGGACAATTTTTTGAAACAACTAATTACAGAACCTACTCGAGGTGACAATATATTAGACCTAGTATTAACAAATAAAGAAAATATTATCAGAGATATCACAGTAGGGGAAGAACTAGGTAACAGTGATCACAGAGAAATCAGGTTCACTCTAAATTGGGAAACGAAAAACAATGACAATATGGTCAGAGTCCCAAACTTTCGGTTGGCGGATTATCAGGGGTTAAGAAGGTACCTAGGTGAGGTCACCTGGGAACAGTCACGTCATTTCCCAGTAGGAAGTGGTGAGGTCATAGATGACACAACAATTGATCATGACTATAATATATTCAAGCACCAGCATACCATATAAAGCACAAGAACAAAATATACCATATGGAAAAAAATTAGTCAACAAGAATGAGCCAAGGTGGATGACCAGAAAACTTAAACATGACATAGAATAAAGGAAGGAATATATAAGAAATTGCAAGGAGGAGGAGCAGCCCAGAAACAGGTAAAAAATGAACTATCTAGAATGCTAAGAAAATGTAAGGAAAGCAAAGAGAGACTATGAAATCAAATAGCAAGAGAATTCAAGAATCCTGGCAGATTTTTCCAGTATATAGGACAAAGATCAAGGACAAGTTAGTCTTAAAGTCAGGAGGGAGAATTGATAATCAGAGTGAAGAAATTTGCGATGAAATTCCGGAGGTGGAACTGATATTTAAGGGAAAGGAAGAAGAGAAATTAAAGAATATCACTATCAGAAAAGAGGATGTTCTTAAGAAGATAAATAAACTAAAGAATACAAAATCCCCAGGGCCGGATGAAATTTTTCCTCGAGTCTTAAAAGAGTGTAGGGAACAGATTAGCGGACCCCTCGTAAATTTATTTACAAAATCATTAGACACTGGAGTTGTGCCAGAGTTGTGGAAACAGGCGAATGTAGTACCCATATTCAAAAAGGGAGACAGAGCATCAGCGTCAAACTACCGGCCGATCAGTTTGACGTCAGAAGTGGGGAAATTTCTTGAATCAATTATAGCAGATAGCATCCGATCGCATGTAGAGAAAAGCAAATTAATCTACGACTCTCAACATGGGTTTACAAAGGGAAAATCTTGTCTAACAAATCTGCTGACGTTTTTTAGGAAAGTCTTCGAGGTAGTAGATAATGACAATAATTACGATGTTATTTACTTAGACTTTAGCAAAGCATTTGACAGAGTACCGCATCAGAGGCTTCTGAGAAAAATTAAGGCTCACGGTATCGAGGGGAAAGTTTTAAATTGGATAAAATCATGGCTCACCGATAGAACGTAGAGGGTCAGCGTAGATGGTGTTAAATCTGAGTGGGGTCGTGTAACCAGTGGGGTTCCCCAGGGGTCAGTACTAGGCCCACTCTTGTTCATAATCTACATAAACGATCTAGATATCGACTGCAGTGACATTAGCAAGCCTGGTGGATGACACCAAAATAGTGGCAAATTAATTCAGGCAGGATGCAAATGGCATTACAGGAGAGGATCTAAATAAACTGCAGGGGTTGTCTGAAAAATGGCAAATGAAATTCAACACTGTGCAAGTGCAGCGTACTTATTATTGGAAGAACAAATACTTATAATGATATACAGCCCGGAAATAACATCAACTCTAGAGAAGTCGACTTGTGAAAGAGACCTAGGGCATTTGTAAGCCCGGACCTACGGCCTAGAAAAACAGTGTGCGTTAATGTTCGAAATACAAAACAGAGTATTGGGTTTATCGAAGTGTAAGCAATAAGAGGCAGAGGTCTTGTTGCAACTATATCTAAAGAAGAAGGCACCTCGATTTATAGAATGGATATAAATTCACTAGAGTCGGTGCAGCGAAGAATGACAAAATGATTCCGGGACTTAGAAACCTTCCATATCAGGATAGGTTAAAGAAACTTAACTTGCATTCCCTAGAAAGACGAAGAGTGCGGGGAGATATGATAGAAGTATTTAAGTGGGTGAAAGGAATCAATAAAAGGGATATAGATAAAGTTCTTATAATATCCGGAGCAGGGTAGGACCCGGAGCAACGGATTCAAGCGATAAGTTTAGGTTTAGAGGAGATAGGGAAGAAACTGGTTCACAAACAGGGTGGTGATGAGTGGAACAAGCTGGTAACTTATAGTAAGTGCTGGAACCTGGAAAGTTTCAAAAGGAGGCCAGATAGATTCTATGGATGATAGAGAGTGGTAGTAACCTCGACAGGAGGCTGCGCACAGCCAACCGGCCTATTGCAGACTATTTTCTTATGTTCTAAATAGCATCCGATCGCATTTGGAGAAAAACAAATTAATCTACGACTCTTGTATGTATATTATGTATGTTGTATGTATACCATGTATGTACTCTATATATACACATTACTTCTCTAGTCAGTAGCGTGTGGCAATGTCCCTGTTTCATGTCACCACACGCTTAGATAAATGTACCTGGCGACATCTGGAAGCTGCTAATGTACCACTTACCACATGTCGCCTGCGAGGTCAGAGAGAGGTCAGTTGACCCTATAGGAGTGTAAGGACTACCTGCGCTTGTAAGCGCACTCCTGTATATTTCCGTTAATAAGAACCTACAGAACTCTACAGGTGTTTATGTTCGCCCCTGTAGTTAGAACCAAGTACCCCGAACATCTCCAACTCTCAACATGGATTTACAAAGGGAAAATCTTGTCTTAACAAATCTGCTGATGTTTTTTAGGAAATCTATGAGGTAGTAGATAATGACGAAAATTACGATGTTATTTACTTAGACTTTAGCAAAGCGTTTGACAGTACCGCATCAGAGGCTTCTGAGAAAAGTTAAGGCTTATGGTATCGAGGGAACAGTTTTAAATTGGATAAAATCATGGCTCACCGATAGAACATAGAGGGTCAGCGTAGATGGTTTTAAATCTGAGAGGGGCTGAGTAACTAGTGGGGTTCCCCAGGGGTCAGTACTGGTCCCACTCTTTTTCGTTATTTACACTGTAAATACTGGGATCAACAGTGACATAAGCAACTTTGCGGATGACACTAAAATAGGGCGGCAGATTAATTCAGAGCAGGATGCAAATGCACTACAGGAGGATTTAGATAAACTGCAGGAGTGATCAGAAAAATGGCAAATGAAATTCAACACCAGCAAGTGCAGCGTACTTAATATTGGAAGAACAAATACTTATAATGTATACAGCCTTAACAACATCAAACTAGAGAAGTCGACTTGTGAAAGAGACTTAGGGGTACTCGGAAGCCCGGACCTTCGGCCTAGAAAACAGTGCGTTAATGTTCGAAATAAGGCAAACAGAGTATTATGTTTTATATCTAGAAGTGTAAGTAATCAAGAGTGCTGAGGTCATATTGCAATTATACCTTCCGCTAATCAGGCCGCACCTCGATTATGCTGTTCAGTCCTGATGCCCTTATTATAGAAGAAATATCAATTCACTGGAGTCGGTGCAGCGAAGAATGACGAAAATGATTCCGGGACTTAGAAACCTTCCCTATCAAGATAGATTAACGAAACTAAACTTGCATTCCCTAGAAAGACGAAGAGTGCGGGGGAGATATGATAGAAGTATTTAAGTGGATGAAAGGAATAAAAAAAGGAGATATAGAGAAAGTTCTTATAATATCCGAGCATGATAGGACTCGTAGCATGGAATTTAAGTTGGATAAGTTTAGGTTTAAGAAACTGGTTTACAAATGGGGTGGTAGATGAGTGGAACAAGCTTAGCAACTTTGTAGTAAGTGCTGGAACCCTGGAAAGTTTTAATGGGAGGCTAGATAGATTCATGGACGATAGAGAGTGGTAGTAATTCTCGACAGAAGCTGCCTGCACATGACAACTGGCCTATTGCAGACTAGTTCTTATAACCTCACATGACACGTGAGCGATATGGGTTGGGTGTAAACGGGGCAGCCTAGTGTGGGCCAATAGACCCGATGAATGTTTCCTCCATTGTTATGTTCTTAATGAGAGGAGGAGAGGGAGTGGGGAAAAGGGGAGAGGAAAAAGGGGAGTGCCCTGAAAACTTATTACCAGAATCTGATAGATTTTCCAATTCATTACACAACACTACCAGGGCACAGAGATTTATTTACTTCTGACATTATTTACGGAATCTCTAGTGTTAAATTTATGGTAAATTTGTGAAAAATATATAAAATTCATAATCAATAGTTATCAAACTACTTTTACAATGAACTGCAGTTTCTGTCCGCCTCTGGCAGCTGTTCAATGCCCACCGATCATATCTGAGCATTAGCAGTATTAATGTTGTCTTCTGTTGAAGAGGTTAATTCACTGTATCTTAGTTCTTCATCTTTAGGACGTGTATGGAAGTGTATATTCCCCTCTCGTTTGAACCAAGAATTACACCCAAACACAACACAATTAGCGGGCATTACTAATGCCAGCTTTCATTATCATTAGTGAAACAGAGAACAATTTTCTGTTTATAAATCTTCTCTCCATCACTCACTGCCTTTAGTCTCATAATATCTTCGTTTTTCTGCCACGGTCTACTTCTGCTTCATATGAATAAGCCTTATTGGTGAATATTTTGGTTGCGTTTAGATAAGGTGGAATATAAAGACGTTCTGGGTATTTTCAAAGCCTTTTACCGAAATCTGGTGCCACTCACATCGTTATCTTAATGGGGATAGGATGTCGTTCAGGGATGAGAGTCATATCGATAATTGTGGTTCATACTGGAGAAAAAAATTGGTCCTCGACATGCTACACCTGCCTTAATTGGGTTGTCAAATATCTCTTGTACCTGAGCCGGGTATATTCATTATATTTTACAGTACGGCTGAAGCTTCCTGGTTCTACCGACTCACCCGTAGTTAACCTGTGTGTTCACTACTGTCAGTCTCACTTTTGTTCTGTAACTCTCTTGAAATTTCTTGTTAAATGACCCCATCTTCCTTGTCATTATATATTGTTATATATTATATATGTGCAGTCCACACCACTCATAAGCCACACAGACTGGCTGGGTCCATCCTTCCCTCACCTTGCGAAATATACAAACCAGACAATTAATCAGTGGTCAGTCAAAGCGTAAAGTCAACACCTACTTCTAAGCTCATTAGCATGGATTGGTTTTATAAACAAAGAAAACAAAATTTAAGTTCGTAATTTCGAGGCCGCAGTCTGTGTGGCTTATAAGTGGAGTGGACTGTAACTCTTATGCCGTCTGTATATTTTCAGCGTATGGCTACTGAATTTGTGAAAGGAAACGTTAATTATTATTATTATGAATTTTATCCTTAGTAATACAAGTAAAAGGATTACGAGTGTTATTATGTTCATCTTTACTCAAAAAAAAACCCACATGCGATGGTCCTTACCTTCATTATCAGCGAAATTTAACTGTGAAAAGTAAAATGAATGAATATATTACACGATTAAACCCAAATAACCGGACACTAATTATTCAGAACAACATCTCGTACATGGAATATGACTTTTGTTAAAATTTAAGACTTTAAAAAGGTGAAAATCGAAATACATTAAAACAATTCAACATTTAAGTTTGTATTTATGGAGTTCTCTGGCGTTATTTGTTTTGTTGTTGTCCCTGTGTTGTGGGTAGTGTTGTTGGTGTTGTGGGTTGTGTTGCTCGTACAAAAAAAAAAGAAGCTATTTACCCACCTGGGTTCGATGTGTCTGGAAATGAACCCAATGTACAGCAGTTTTGGTTCGGTTGATTCACAAATAGTGATCAGAATTGTTCGTCATTGTGTCATATTTTATCAACGATAAAAGGGACAAATAGTTTTTGTCTGTGTTCATTGTGTTACCTGTGGGTGATGTTACTTGTGCCTGATGTTACCTGTACATTGTGTTACCTGTCCTTCATGTTACCTCTACATTGTGTTACCTGTGAAGGGGATTTTGCCTGAGTAGGGTTGTTCTCTTTACCTACAATTCTTGTGTTTCTCTCTCCACAAGCTTGTACACTGAGTTAAGCTGGTTATTCCATGTATTATTATCACCGTGTCCGTTATTGTTTTATTTTCATCATTAATTTCACTTGTTCTGACGAGCGTCGATCACATAACTCGTCATCAGCGGCTCCATTACTTCCTCACATCCCATCCTTCCTCATCACCGTTACGTGTTTCACTATTAACGGTAATATTATGCTCACACACATCTCTCTCTGACGGCTATCATTGTTGTGTAACTCCGCGTCAACACTTGTATGTACAATCAAAGATAAAAGTCGTGTCGCGGTTTGTCCGAAGATTAAATATAACTCGTGAAACATTACTAGAGCCCTACCACAAGGCAGAGCGCACCAAAAGTCTTAGCCCTTCGGCATATGTTTTCACCAAATTTCACGACACGACTTTTGTCTTTCATTGTACACGTGTGGACAAAATTACCTGGACATTTGATAGTATGTACACTCGCAACAAAAAGTATCGGTGCATACTGTAGTGTGAACAATTTGAGACCAGTGACGATAGGTATTGGGAAGGCGAGTTGTTCCAGCCGTATGTTGGCAGCCCTGTAATCCTGCTGAGCAGCTACTATGGCCTGGTCAAGTGAAACAAACCGTTATAAATAAGGTCGGGAAGTGATAAATAGACAGTATGAAATATGAGGAGCCCCCTGTTAACAAAATTATTTGTGATACTTGTGAATATTGCCACTTTAATTTATGCTACCAAATAAACCACTCAACCTGGTCGTCCTGAGGGGTGGTGCAGCGTCGACGGCCACTCGGAGACCTGTCGTCTGTAGCACCAGTTTCGAGGTATCGCCGAATCCATCTGTCATGGTTTTGGGGTGGTTTCGTGGTAGTAGGAGTGGATTATATTATATAAAGATAATAATATGTCGTATTTCTTATTTCTTACCGTAGAGTCCGATACCTTCACACTGATTACTTACAGGAGATTATGGCGTATATACGTAGAAGTTCACTCCACCACTCGACATTCCATGATTTATACTTGATAAATGATTTAATGAATTCATTTAATTTTCAACATCCATCTAAGTTATTGGTTATACTATGTCATAACCAATCAGTCATTACCTTTAATAATAATAAGATAGGATCACAGATACGGGCAGATAATTGCACTTACATTTATTTGTCAAGCTTCCATACAATGATTTACAATTTGCATGGATATATGATTTACTCACGTTCACGTTGTAATAAAATTAATCTTCTAAAACAGGGAATTTTCAACTTGGGGACACATGATTTCCAACTTGGGGACACATGATTTCCAACTTGGGGACACATGTGATTACCCTACTGTGGTGTGACTTAACAGAGCCTTAATTCTTCAAGTGATACATTTACTGCCAGCCTGGATTGCTTTTGTTGCAACCAGGCTTCATCACAAGAACTTCTTCCCACGGGCCATAACAACAAAAAGGTACTCTTGGGTTACCACACATAGTCTCGCGTCACTGACAGTCACTGTGGACGGTTGTCGCGGCAAGTAGAACTAGTAAGCGTGACTTGAATTAACCATTAGGTGCAATAGACCAGCCTGGATTGCTTTTGTCGCAACCAGGCTTCCACACGTGATATTTCCACGGGGATAACAAACCTAGGTTAACACACTTAGTCTCGTGTCGATCACGGTCACGGTAGACGGGTGTCGTGCAGGAGAACTCTGTAAGCGTGAATTAATTAACCATTTACTGTAGGTTTGATAGGCCAGCCTGGATTGCTCTTGTCGCAACCAGGCATCCACACGTGATATTTCCACGGGGATAACAAACCTAGGTTAACACGCTTAGTCTCGTGTCGACGACGGTTCACAGGACGGAGTGCGGTGGAGGACTCTGTGTGGTGTGGTGTCCCGCCCCCCCTTCAGGAGGGAGAGGCTGGAGGCGACGTCTTAACTAACCCATGGCTCAGGGGATACTGCTTAAAATGAGGTTTTTGGGTGTGAAGCGATGAACAGTACAACACTGTTCCACTGCCCACCCCCCTAAAGGCTGGCTAACATACACTAATTGAAAAATACATGTCCCAGTTATGCCTCGCCGGGCGTCTTATCTCTGGTAAAACAAACTTTGGAGTTGGTTGCGTGGGTAAGCCTAACGCAACCCATGACATAATGTTATACGTTGGCACGTTGCACGACAAATTAGTTTCTGTGGGCCCCCAGATACCGGTGGTCCCTAGGCCAATGGCCTACTTGGCCTATTGCTAAATCCGGCCCTGCTCGAACCCTCGATGCTGGATTCTGTAAAATGCTACTCCAACCATATAAGTGGCACAGGCAATCCCCAATTGGAGGTTCACGGCTCCATAAGCACGATCAACAGGCTTTGTGTGAAATATAACAAAGTCTAGGATTGCTTATAGTGTCCTTGTGGCGCGGTTGGTAGCAATCCCTGGTCATACGCATAAGGTCAAGGGTTTGAGTCCTGACTGGTGAGGTTGTTGAATATATGTTGAAGTCTGCGTGCTATATGAACTAATGAAATATATATATATATATATATATATATATATATATATATATATATATATATATATATATATATATATATATATATATATATATATATATATATATATATATATATATATATATATATATGTATATATATATATGTATATATATATATATATGTATATATATATATGTATATATATATATATGTATATATATATATGTATATATATATATGTATATATATATATATGTATATATATATGTAACCGGTCGGAATTTGCTGGACTTTAATTTCTCACTTGACTTGGGGTTTATTAAAATTTAATAGATGGTAATGGCAGTGGAAGCGCCCCTTTGAGAAAAATCCCGAACCAGCACAAGAACACTTAAATCTACTACACAAAATGAACTGTCCGTGACCCGTGGAAGGATAGCGTCTGTGACTGGAATGAATGAGACACACTGTAAAATTTAGACACTTATATTCCCTCCAACACTACAAACACAATCAAATAATGGTACACCAATATGCGCACCTCTTAACTTAAACTTAAAACACTACTCTGGGGAATAAAAGTTATAAATGACATAGAAATTATTAGAAACACAGGCAACAATAAATTTGAAGTATTAAGAAATGTTAATTGCACACATGAACAGGCCTTACGGGCTTTCACAAAATAATATCAGTCACTTAGGAAATGGTACTAAAAAATAAGAAATTAAATACTCCACAATGAATAGGCCTTAAGGGTTTTCAACAAAATAATATCAGTCACTGAGGAATGGTAATAAAATATAAGAATTTAAATACTCTACAATGAATAGGCCTTAAGGGCACTCAACAAAATTATAGCACCCCAACAGATGTACACTTCCTAACCTAACCTAACCACTACTCTGGGGAACAAGGTTATACCTGAGATCAGAATTATGAAGAACAATTAGAGGCATTAAAAGAATCAAATCACAGTATCACTCTGGTTCCACTTAATGGCACAAACATTCAAAACAATATTATCAAAATTATTTAGAAACTATTAAACTACACACGTCAAGACAATATCAGTCTGAGGAATGGTGTTAACTACACCCGTAATAAGGGAGGGAAAATGTTCCTCTAGGTATCTCCTAGAGACCTAGACTCACGGTCTCAGTGTGTGACCATTAGTTTACTCAGATAGCCTCAGTGTACTCCCAGTGCGTCCATAAAGCGGATGGGAGTGAGCCAATCAGACCTTGTACAGTTGAGAGAACTTTAGCTTCCCGTTAGCAAGAGGGTTTCACTAGCTGCTCGGGACATGTGGGGTTGTGCACGGGAGTGGTAAGAACTGATCACCCACTGCTGATGCTGGTCCCGTGTCGTTTTAGTTGTCGGGAGCACTCGTTCACTCAAGAGATCCTTTGCTACCCCGCTAAACAGTGACAGGCCTACACTGATCGGTCCAATGGCGACAATCGCCACCCTCAATCATCAACGGCAGTCAATCTCTCGCAGTCAACTCCGGTCAACTCCAGTCAACTCCAATCAACTCCAATCAAGTGGGTTCTGACGGAAACCCTGAAATGAACTCACTGTTAGCTCTAGTTTACTTTATCACTGCCCTATCTAACCCTGTCTGAGATCGAATGAGACTTACTTGTTATACTGCAATAGCGCAGCACAGGTGACTAGGCCACGTGACTATTTCTGATGGACGCGCGGAACGTCTTGTCTGTGTGAATGCTCTCCGGGACTGGGCCTAGCCAGCGTCGCGTCTCCCCACGGCGTTAGCTTGGGCCTACGTGATATATTTACCGCCTAACTAATAACTCCTTGGGACACCCGTAACATTATTCAGACTGCTAAACGATCTATAATAATTTCAAATTCAATAATAGTCCCTTAACTTCATGAATCGCATCATTATTAATTCGGTAAATCACATTCAATATCATATAGGCCTAGTTCCGCAATCTCTCGCTACGAGCAGGCAGCGCTCCCTCCCCTCAGATGACCTTGAACGCTCAGTATCACTCATGGCGGGGCATTTGAAATTACTCTGAAATTTCTGGATATCACAATCGACCCCCCTAAAAAAAGACAGCACTGTCCTCATGTGCTGAGAAAACATGCATACGACCCCCCTAAAATTTTGTTCTAAGGACTGCACCTCACCCCTTTAACGTGCTAAATGCAGCATTTGTCTTCTCTTCTCTCCTTTTCTCTCCTGCTAACATATATATATATATATATATATATATATATATATATATATATATATATATATATATATATATATATATATATATATATATATATATATATATATATATATATATATATATATATATAGCTCTTATGCGAAGAAATACATACCTACTTTTGAAAAAGTACTGTTTTTAAATGTTTAGAAGTACACCTGTTGTCAAGGTCTTTCTATAATATTGATAAGTCATAAAATGTAAGCTGATCCAAAGGAGAGATTAAGTATATGAGGATATATTCGGTTTTGTATTATTAATGCAAAATAAAGTTGATTGCTTGACTGATATAGATTTATAGTAACATATAGAGCTTACTATAACTTCATGTGTGAAGTGTGGAGTGGTGGAGTGGATGAAGAGGAATACACTAAGGTGGTATGGACATGTGCAGAGGATGCATGAAGACAGGCTGACAAAAATAGTTTATGATAGCAAGAGAGAGGGGAATGTTGGGAGGGGTATACCAATTGCCACCTGGGAGAAAAGAGTTAGAGAGTTTGTTGAAGAGAGAGCGGGAAGGGGAGGAAGAGTGTTTGAGAGAGCAAGTGAGGTATGCAAGGATAAAATGGCCTGGAGACACTTCTGCCATGGCCACCCCCTGTTGGGGAGTTCCCGAGAGGGAACAAGGCGTCGGCGATATTGATTGATTGATCAAAACAGAGGTGCCGGAGCGGCGCTCCAGTGAGCTCCGGCAGCACTGCACCCCTGCCACACCATCACTCAGCACAAGCCGACATGCCTTTGTCTGTCGATCTTGCCAAAGTGGCCCGGTTGCGCCCGGTCGAGGAAACATCCCCTAAAAAACTGAGCCTTGTCCTCAAGAAGAGCTTGGACAGGCCAGACAACTCGTGGATAACGACACCATCACCATCAGCGGCATCTAGTTGCTCTCATTTGCCTATGGCTGGGACAATCTGAAGCTGGGAGTTATCACCCACGACGAAATAGCCCACATGGACAATGAAGAACTAGAACAACTACTAGACAGCAGCTCATGAGGTTCAGTTGGCCTGGGTTACCATCCCAGTCAAGACATAAATCAAACCTACATGCTGCTACAAATGCCAGAAATACGGATATACCGTACACAAGTGCAAAGCGCAGGAGGATGTATGGTGCTCTTGACTTCCCGCAAAGGTCCCCCTCCTCAGACCCGACTCCCCTCAGCCGGCAAGTTTTGCCAGCATGGGGAGGGCTAGACCAGGTAAACAAGACAAAAAAAATCACAGTTCTATACCATCCGTCCACCCACCATCCCTGCTATCCACCAATCCAGTCCTACCCATACTTTATCCTCTATCCACCACCACCATCATCATTCTTAGCCCACCCACTCCCTGATCCTTTCAACCTCCCCCCCCTCCTCCCCATCCCTCATCATCTAACCCCTCCTCATTTTTAATACTAGCCTTCCTCCTCCTTCTCCTACCCCCCTCCCTTTCTCCTACCCACCATCCCTCATTCCTACCCACTACCCCCCTTCCCCTACCCACCACCCCTTTCTCCCCTGCCTTTCCTGCCCTACCCCCTTTCTAACCACCCCCACTCTGCCCACCACCACCAAACCCCTATCCCCTCTCTAGCCCACCAAGTAAATCCAAAGCGGTAAGATACAAGGTTACCTGCCTTAGCCAACAATGCACGAAGCCACAATGAGTTTCACAAGCATACCCCATCATCCCCTCCTCCTAGCCTCTATTCCCTCTCCTCCTACCATCTACCCTCCTCCCCTTCCCCTCCTCCATCGAGCCTTTATCCCCCCTCCCCCTCCTCCACCACCTAGCCTCAATTCCTCTCTCTTCCCCCTCCCTCACCTACCTATCCCCCTCCCCAGGTAGACTCCAGGTAAATCACTGGGATTAGTCTTGTCATTCTCCTCTGAATTCTTTCCAATGATTCTATATCCATTCTGTAATACGGTGACCAGAACTGAACTGCGTAAGTGCGTAATCCAGGTGTGGTCTCACAAGAGCAAGATACAGTTTTAGGATGACCTCGCTAGTCTTGTAACTAACACTCCTTTGTATGAACCCAAGTACTTTATTAGCCTTGTCACGAGCAAAAACACATTGTTTAAATTTGCTGATGACACTAAAATAGGACGTGTTATTAAATCTGACGAGGACTCCGCAAAACTACAGGAAGATCTAAACAAATTTTTCGAATGGTCTGAAAAATGGCAGATGAAATTCAACGTGGACAAATGTAAAGTACTCAGTATAGGAGATGTAAACAGGGAAACCATATACCAGATGAACAACGATGCCATAGAGAAATCCGACTGCGAGAGAGATTTAGGAGTAATGATAAATGGGAACCTTAAGCCAAGTAAACAATGTGTTTTTGCTCGAAACAAGGCTAATAAAGTACTTGGGTTCATTCAAAGGAGTGTTAGTTACAAGACTAGCGAGGTCATCCTAAAACTGTATCTTGCTCTTGTGAGACCACACCTGGATTACGCAGTTCAATTCTGGTCACCGTATTACAGAATGGATATAGAATCCTTGGAAAGAATTCAGAGGAGAATGACAAGACTAATCCCGGGCATTAGGAACCTTGAGTATAGAGACAGGTTAAAGCATCATAATTTGCACTCCCTCGAGAGACGTAGAGCGAGGGGCGACCTGATAGAGGTGTATAAGTGGAAGGCAGGGCTAAACAAAGGGACATTACAAAGGTACTCAAACTATCCAACCAGGAGCGAACTCGTAACAATGGTTTTAAATTAGACAAATTTAGATTTAGGCGGAAATAGGTAAACACTGGTTTGGAAACAGAGTAGTGGATGAATGGAACAAGTTACCAAATATCATCATTAACTCGAATACGCTGAATAGCTTCAAACATAGGTTGGATGCTTATATGAGCAATAGGGGTTGGGTGTAAACGGGACTGCCCAGTATGGGCCAATAGGCCCGCTGCAGTTTCCTCCATTCTTATGTTCTTATGTTCTTATACACAAGGCTACCTGCCCTGGCCAACAGTCCACTTGGCCACAGTGAAGGTCTCTCACTCTCATACACATCACACCACCACGAGGCGTCACCGGGCACCTTCCTGACGCGAATAATTTAGTGGATCACCGCTTACAACACGACCGGTGAGAGAGAGAGAGAGAGAGAGAGAGAGAGAGAGAGAGAGAGAGAGAGATGAAACATGGGGGAGAAAGTGAGACATATGGGGGAAGGTGTGGAGGTAGTGAGGTAGAAGGGCGAGACAAGAGGTAGTGGCCAACACAGGTGAGAGCGACCCCAGCTGGTGGTGGTGGTGGTCACTAGCGATCACCTGATAACCACCACCACCACCACCACTACCTCCAGCCACTACCATAACAGCTGGTGTAGGGTGAGAGCGTGGACAGCTGATTGTAGGGTGGGGGGCAGGGTGACAGGTGAGGGGCTGGGTGACAGGTGAGGGGCTGAGTGAAAGGTGAGGGGCTGAGTGACAGGTGAGGGGTTGGGTGACAGGTGAGGGGCTGAGTGAAAGGTGAGGGGCTGAGTGACAGGTGAGGGGCTGAGTGACAGGTGAGGGGCTGGGTGACAGGTGAGGGGCTGGGTGACAGGTGAGGGGCTGGGTGACAGGTAAGGGGCTGGTGACGGGTGAGGGCAGGGTGACAGGTGAGGGGCTGGGTGACAGGTGAGGGGCTGAGTGAAAGGTGAGGGGCTGAGTGACAG
This sequence comes from Homarus americanus, assembly GCF_018991925.1. NCBI lineage: Eukaryota > Metazoa > Arthropoda > Malacostraca > Decapoda > Nephropidae > Homarus > Homarus americanus. The sequence continues at coordinate 18,362 of NW_024730463.1, forward strand.
GTGAGGGGTTGGGTGACAGGTGAGGGGCTGAGTGAAAGGTGAGGGGCTGAGTGACAGGTGAGGGGCTGAGTGACAGGTGAGGGGCTGGGTGACAGGTGAGGGGCTGGGTGACAGGTGAGGGGCTGGGTGACAGGTAAGGGGAAAGAATGAGTTAGTTCACGTGTCAATCACAGGTTAATTATCCAGAGTAGCATGCTGGTCCGTCCCTCATAAACACACCCAGACCCTCATAATTCATCCCCTTCTACCACACTACTACCACACTATCACCACACTACTACCACACTACCACCACACTACTACTACCACCACACTACTACTACTACCACCACACTGCTACAACCACACTACTACCACCAACAAACTACCACACGCTGTCACCACACACACGCACACCAAACACGCTACCACCACACACACACGCCTGTCTTCTTCCGGGTCCTGACAACATGTGTAGGTCAGAAGGGCACCTAATACTAACCTATCCTAATACTAAACTAACCTAACTAATCTAACCTAATTTAACCTAATCTAATCTCACCTAAAGTTCAAGTAAAACAAGAAAATTAAATAGAAAAAACAAGAAAAAACAGAAAAAATTCATCAAAACAAAAAATCAAGTCAACACACAGTACCACAACCCAGGTACCAACAGGAGCGTGAGGTGAGGTATGGTACAGTACCTTAGGGCCCTGGAGTGTACCGTAACAACACTACCCACAATGTGTTATGTTATACTTTACTACTTGATATATCCACGTCCAGAGGCACATGGGGTGGGTGTGTGATCGAACAGCCGTGTACGTCAATAATGTGTGTGGGGGAAGTCTATTGAGGGAATGGAGGAGAGTTTATGGGGGAAGGGGAAGGAGTCTATTGGAGAAATAGGGGGGAATTTATGGGAGGAGGGAGAGGGGGGCACTGTACCTTAAGGAGAGGGAAGGGGGGGGTGTCAATTTACAAGGGTGTACATTGTTGTAGCGTGTTAAGAGGGGCGCCATTAACACCGGCAAGAATATTTTTTGCAATAATTTCCTATCCTAACCTAACCTGTCAACCTATACCCGACACCAATTACCTGCCAACCTTCCAGCTGCCATACCAGTGATCGGTGACCCAACCTTCCCCCAACCCAAACAAACCCACGGACGAGACACATCCTCGATCACGCCCATGTTAGCCCACCCACCCACGCACACCCACAGCACCCTCTTCCCCACAGTCACGAGGAGTAATTGTAACCGAGGGAGAGCAGTTTAGGTCAGTCTAGGTCAGTTAAAGTCACGGCAAGTCAGTTAAGGTCACGTCAGGATAATTAAGATCACAGCAGATCAGTCAAGGTCAAACCATGTCAGTAAAGGTCAGGCTAGGTCAGCTAAGGTCACGGCAGGTCAGGTCAGCTCTGATACCTGGCTGTTGGTCTATAATAGCAGCCGTGGTGTGACCACATTAGAGGACAGACGTGCCCTTAGGTGCTCTTGACTTCCCGCAAAGGTCCCCTCCTTAGACCCGACTCCCCTCAGCCGGCAAGTTTTGCCAGCATGGGGAGTCAACGTGAGCGCAAGCGCCTCCGGAGAGGTAGCCCCTCTCTCAATAATCCAATCGCCAACTCGCCTGACCATACTGAATACAACACCCATCAAGAGTCAGATCCCAGTGACAAGGACAGTGACGATAATGTGTCTATGGGAAACACTAGCCAATGTGGAAACACTCTCCAGGGTGGAAACTCCGAGGCCACGGACCCCAGCACCCTCCCCTCTGCCAACCAGCCAAGTAAGCTGAATCTACACTTTCCCAAGGGCCCATTGAAATCAGTCGAAGACCGGTTTAATTGGATGATGAAGTACTGCAAAGAGCACGGCCACAACATTGAATTCCGGCAAGGTAAGACCCGGAACTTTATCAAGTGTCAGACTCTCGAAGTCTATGAAGCCCTTAGTACTGTCGGCTTCAACGGGGTGGTCATGGTGCCACCCCCAGCAGACGCTGAGGGATGTTGTCACATCCGAGTGAAACGTTTTCCCTTATACGCTGACATCGAAGATGCGCGTGAATTCAATCCCAACATACTGAGTATACGTCGCCATTACCGGGGGAAAAATCTACAAGCCTCTGTTATTGTCAAGTGGAAGGGAAAGGAATGCCCAGCCACTGTGAAAGCCCTTCCAATCCTTCCACCATTATATGCAGAACCTTATCACCCTGAGCCAGCATTTTGTGTCTGCTGCTTTCATTGGGGGCACATTTTCACTGCCTGCTGCCGACGGGATCGCCCAGATGTCGATTCTGTTTGCGAAACCACAACTCCGCCGTCTGTGGCCAGAAAATAAAAAACCACATCAATAGAGGTGGCGTGGGCTATGTAATTGTTCCCAGGTGCTGTAATTGTGGCGGCCGCCACAATGCTGACTCGCGGCAGTGCCCCCATCGCCCGTCTGTCCCAGGGGAGAGGCCTCCCCGAGGGCCGCGTCGACCACAACGCTCCCCCCAGTCTACTGGGACACCTGCCTCTGCCCGGCTTCGCCAGGCTACACCACAACAACGGCACCTGCCGTTCCCTAACTCAACCACGACTGAGCCTCGTCCCTGTCTCTATCCTGACTCTGTCAAGCCTCGTGATCCCACCAGTGCCCCCCCCTCAACTCAGCCTCTACTCTCACGTTGTCCAGCCTCGTGCTTCCACCAGTGCCCCAGCCCCCACCCCCCACGCTGTCAGCCTCGTGCTCCTGGCGCCCCCCCCCCCACAACCCCCCCCCCCAGTGACATGACACAGATCATGTCCCTCTTCCAAGAATTTGCCAGGCATGTTGAGCTACTCTTCTCTACACTCTGTACCGCCATCTCCGACCTACACAACCAACTCTTGCCCGAGGCTGCCACCCTGTCACTCCCCTCTTTTGGTTTGACACAAGCTGGTAGCCCCCGCTGCTCACTGCCTGTGCGTCCTGCTGCTCCCGCGCCTTATCCTCACGTCACGTTGTGGCTCAACCCGTCTACCCACCGCAAGCCACGCCTGCTCCTGTGCTGTCATACATAAGAACATAAGAAAATAAGGAGTCTGCAATAGGCCGGTTGGCCTGTGCATGGCAGCTCCTGTCGAGAGTTACTACCACTCTCTATCATCCATGAATCTATCTAGCCTCCTTTTGAAACTTTCCAGAGTTCCCGCACTTACTACAAAGTTGCTAAGCTTGTTCCACTCGTCCACCACCCTATTTGTGAACCAGTGTCTTCCTATCTCCCTCCTAAACCAGGGCTCCCTTCCGGACCTGACGACTCCATTCCCGGCCACCCAAGCTCCGCCGACATGCCTGCACCTAAGGCCCATCCGTCCACGTCAGGGGTACACATGTACCCAACCGGCCAGCCTGTAATCAGTCTCATACACCACAATGGATAGCAACGCTACAGGACTGCAGGTACTCACCTGGAACATAAACGGCTTACAAAACAAGTTTGGTGCCCTCAAAACCTACGCCTACACTGAAAATACCGACGTGTTGTGCCTCCAAGAAACGCGGTGTGCTGCTGGTACCCATGTGCTCAGTGGCTACACATGTGTTGAGAGCCCATCCACCCCTGTTCTTCGCATCGATGGACTACCACGAGGTCATGCACGTGGACTGCGGATCTACGTCAAGAAGGATGTCCGCTATCAACCTCTCGACGTCCCCCTTGATGACGTCACCGACGCACACACCATCACAATCACACTAAAAGGTATGTCCCTCAATATTGTCAATGTCTATGTGCCTCCCTCCACCCCTACTGTACCTGTCCTACCACACCATATCACCTCCACCCCCACCCTCCTTGTGGGGGACCTCAATGCCCGACACCCCAGTCGCGGCTCCCAGGGGCCCCACTCAAACTCCTGGCTCTCCTACCTACAAACCACTAATGACCCTGCACGTCTTCTCTGTCCTCCTTCACCCACCCACATCGGGGGAGGGAAACTACATCGCCCTCTACTCTGACCCTCACCGCCCACACTCCACCCGCATCCTCCACTCCCCCCACAGTGACCATTTCCCTATCCACACTACTCTCCAGTACGTGAGAATACCACCCCCCAACCCAAGGGCCCTAGGCTCAGCCTACCCCCTGCCAACATACCTGCCTTCATCGCTACCATTGCTGAATGGTTTCAGGATTACACTGTCACCACCGCAGACCAACTCTACCTTGATCTGTCCAAACAATGCACTACCCTCCTCCGCCCTGCCCCAAAACACCGCCGCCCTAACCGCCAGCCCAGGAGTCATTGGAATGTTAACCGTGACCCTTATGTTAAGTCTATCCGAGTATGGCACCGACTAGCAGTCGACCAGTGGAGGAAATCTCCCAGCTCCCCTGACGCTCTACGCTTCCTGATGCGCACAAATAAAGAGCTCCAATCTGCCATCACTCTCGCACGAGAGAAGCAGTGGTTTGATTTTGCTTCTTCTATTGACCAGTCTACATCTATAGGTGATATATGGCGCACCATTAACCGTGCCCTGGGCACCAACGCTAGACCCGCGCTCCACCCCAGACCAGCTGCCCGAGCTGAGGCGCTCTCCCAGACGTGGCAGGAGGCCGCCTCCATTGATGCGCTACCACCCGCTGTACGAGACCTCACCCTCGCACTGCAACCACAACGCCGACAGCGCATCTCCGAGTACCAAGACCTATCTGCAGACACTGACGTGCCTTTCACACAGTGTGAACTACTAAATGCTGTTAAGCGCGGCCGGTCCACCGCCCCTGGCGATGACGGCGTCACATATGAAGTGCTAAATGCCCTTATTGCCACCCCTGGTAACCCCCTCCTCTGTCTATTTAACCTCTCTGATGATACTGGTCGCCTCACTTATGGAAGACTGCCACCACCATCCCAGTCCCTAAACCAGGCAGAAAAGATGAATATCGTCCAATCTCCCTCATCTCTTGCTTCTCAAAGATGATGGCGCGCATGATACGCCACCGCCTCCACTGGAAAATTGAAGCCCACCTGCACCCTGACCTCTATGGTTTCCGCCCCGGAGAGAGTACTGCTCACTGCATCGCTCACTACATGGCGAACACCTCAGCCAAAACCTCCCTCTTCGTCGACTTCAAGGGTGCTTTTGATAAAGCCAACAGTGAAGTGATCCTTGAAGGTCTCACTCACATTGATGTGAAGGGCAAACTCCTCACGTGGATTGCTGACTATCTCTCCCGTCGACAGGCCCGTGTCCGGTTTCAGGGCCACTACTCTACGATCAGGGACCTTGATCTTGGCACGCCTCAGGGAGGTGTACTCAGCCCTACACTCTTTAATGTACTCATGAACTCCATCTGCCGCCTCAACGACATCTTTGCTGAGCGCGCCCTAGACGGTCACATCATAAGCTACACTGATGATATTCTCCTCCAACTTACTACAGTGCAACATGAACAACCTATACTCTCCACGATCGCCCGGACCTGTCAAACACTCGGGCTAGTCATCTCACACACTAAAACCAAGTTCATCTCACACTTCCGGCGTCAGACTCCGCTGACTCTGCAAGGACAAGACATCGATCAAGTAAGCACCTACAGGTACCTTGGTCTACCCGTGCGAGCCACTACCAACGCCACCGCCTCTGCTGTCGCCGCCCACGTCATCTCCCAGTGCCGCCAACGAACGAGGCCCCTCCAGTCCCTTACCCACGGCCTCAAAGGAGCCTCTGTCAGGGTCCTACGCCTCATGTACATTGCTATCGTCAGAGCTGTCATAGATTATGCCTCCCCTGTCCTTGTAGTTGCCTCCCAACGCGAGAAACAAAGCATAGAGAAAATCCAAAACAGAGCGATGAGACTCATCCTCGGCTGCCCTATGACCACCAGAATAGAAGTCATGCAGCGTGAACTGATCCTGCTTCCAGTCTGCGATCGAATTACTGCTCTCAATGCCATCCTTGATGTTAAACTCCTTCGCAGTGAGAAACCGACTCCCTGTCTCGCTCACTGAACTCACATCTTGACTCCCTCCTGCGCCGGCCTGCCCCCATTACCTCTCCCTCCCTCTCTCAACACTGACCCGTCCACACTGCTGCTGACATCCTACGTTATCACCTCTACACCCCCTCGACCTCTCTCCCTCCGAGTACACTCATCCGCCTCTACCGCCGTGGACCTTCCCGTGTGTTGATGTTGTCGTCCACACCTTCCCTGGTCGTAAATCCACCCAACTGCGGTATATGCACAAACTTAACTGCCTTGAGCAGATTGATGATGTCGCCTCTTCTCTTACGACCTCCCTCCCTCCTATCCTCGTCTACTGTGATGGGTCTGTCACCACGCTGGGCTGCGCTGGGGCAGCTGTATGGATTCCTGAGCGCCAGGCCCGCAAGAAAATCAGGGTCCACGACTGGGCCTCCTCCACTGACACTGAAAGCATAGCCATCCTCGCGGGCATTCATGAGGGGGCGACCTACAGTATGCTCGCACTGAACGCCGGAACCTCCTGATAATCAATCAGTGACAGCACTGCTGCGCTAGCGAGGCTCAAATTACCCTCCCCCTCCTCCCCTGCCGCCCAACACACCCTAGCCGCCGTCGCCAGGCTAGTACAAACTGATGACATCCGTGTCAAGTTTATTTGGATCCCGTCATATATAGGAATAACTGCCTGTGACACTGTTGATCGAATTGCCAAAGAAGCGACACAAGAAGAAGATATTGAAGCCACCCTCGCCCTCTCCCTGAATCATCTCAAATCTCGCATACACGCCACACAACGAGAAGCATTCGACGTAAAATGGACACATCTGAAACAACGGGGCAGCGTCACACTATGCCACTATGACGCTGTAACCGGTGACTTCAACCGTCACTACAAAGAGTATCAATCTCTGACTCGATCTCAACAGATTATATACATGAGACTGC
>NW_024730464.1:0-7496 GCF_018991925.1 Homarus americanus
AATTAACTCCCACATAGCCCACTCCCACCACCTTCTGCTGCGGCTGCAACTGCAGGATGAACTCCCCCACAGACCACCACAACCACCTGCTGCTGATGCAGCTACAGGATCAATTCCCCCACAGGGCACCACCACCATCTGCTGCTGCTGCTCCACCTACAGTATCAACTCCCCCACAGGCCGCCACCATAACCACCTGCTGCTGCTGCTGCACCTACAGGATCAACTCTCCCCACAGTCCACTACCACCACCTGCTGATGCAGCTGCTGCTGTTGTTGCTACTGCTGCTGCACCTACAGTATCAACTCCCCCACAGTCCACCACCACCACTTGCTGCTGTTGCTGCACCTACTGGATCAACTCCAGCCACAGTGCACCACCACCACTTGCTGCTGCATCTACAGAATCAACTCTCCCACAGTCCACCACCACCACCTGCTGCTGATGCTGCAGCTACAGGATCAATTCCCCCACAGGCCACCACCACCACTTGCTGCTGCACCTACAGAATCAACTCTCCCACAGTCCACCACCACCGCCTGCTGCACCTGCTACAGGATCAATCCCCTCGCTCACAGTCCATCACCACCACCCAAGCCGCTGCAGCTGCACCTACAGGATGAACTCCCCCACAGTCCACTACCACCACCTGCTGCTGCTGTTGCTGCAGCTGCTGCACCTATAGGATCAACTCCCCCACAGTCCACCACCCCCACCTGCTGCTGCTGCTCCTACAGGATCAACTCCCCCACAGTCCACCACCACCACCTGCTGCACCTACAGGATCAACTCGCCCACAGTCCATCACCACCACCTGCTGCTGCTGCTGCACCTACAGGATCAACTCCTCCACAGGCAGTTGGGATGATAATAGACAGGACGGACAGACTTGAGACAGATTAGAAGGCATTTATAAACAAGTATAACACCAAATTGACCATAGCTGCATCAGTGAGGGTAGCTGGTCTTACATCCACCAGCGTAAATAATAATATGCATTAAAAAGTAACACCCTCGCGCGGAAAGAACATCGATGGTCGGTCAGTCGTGTGAGATGGGCCTAAAACTGACTAACGCACATGACGACTATGATGACTTAACACAGGTGATGACTTAGCGGATGGTGACTAATCTAACCAGAATCAAGGTCACTTCTCTTCATAATATAATTTATCTCGGAATGATCATCGGTGATTCATAATAATTTTTTTTGATGATTTTACCCTCTCCTTATGGCGAATATTTCTTTAACTAATTTTTCTAACTTTTATTCTATTCCTTCCTATAGTATACTAGATACTTACAGTACCTAATAACCAGGACCATGATTATAACAACCACGACCATGACTATAACAACCACGAACCATGATTATGACAACCACGACCATAATTATAACAACCACGAATATGATTATAACAACGACCATGATTATAACAACCACGACTATGATTATAACAACCACGACTATGATTATAACAACCACGACTATGATTATAACAACGACCATGAATATAACCACGATCATGATTATAACAACCACGACCATGATTATAACAACCACGAATATGATTATAACAAGTACGACCATAAATATAACATCCACGACTATGATCATAACCACGACCATGATTATAACAACCACGACCATGATTATAACAACCACGAATATAATTATAACAAGCACGACCATGAATATAACAACCATGACCATGATTATAACATCCACGACTATGATCATAACCACGACTATGATTATAACAACCACGACCATGATTGTAACAACCAAGACCATGATTATAACAACCACGACCATAATTACAACAACCACGACCATCTGGAAAACGATGTCGCTGTACGCTAGCCAAGCACGAGAGTTCGAACTTTCACGCCTCTGTAAACTGTACCACCGGACTCGCCACCGGGCACGAAGGGCCCACAATCACTTGTCTAAGATACCATAGGACTAGCCGTGTGTATATGTTCTGGGTAGCCGAAATGGCACAATATTTTTTCATCAAACTTGGTGGAAAAATCGCAAAAAATTCGTAGAATAGAACAAACCTGGTCCCATGTCGATGATTTCTTTAGGAAGGCATTAATTAACAATTTTATTTACGATGGAAAACGATGCAAGTCTACGGACTTGGCGCACCCGAATTAACCATGCAAGTCTACAGACTTGCCGCACCCTCATTCGCTGTACGCTAGCCAAGCACAAGCATTCAAACTTTCACCGGGCACGAAGGGCCCGAGATCACTTGTCCTCCTCTGTTTTCTGACACGTACAGTATACTGGACTGGACTGGACCAGCAACTTGTATACACAATAATACATATGTAATAGGCCCCTGTCTCATCAACAGAACGTGTGATATATATAAATGGGTCAATACATCTGATATTATATTCAGATTCACCACCCTGTAACTTTCCACTGTCTATGAGTAAGACATGAGATTGACACGTGAGCGGGCAACTTACCCAAGAGGGCGAGACCCATAGCTCAGCATTTCTGTAAGCACGCACTGCGACGCCCCTAAGCTTCAGTAGCTCACCTCAACTCATATCGAAAGGACGTGACCAAACGTTTATCATACATAAACGCCGTCCCCTTCTCATTCACTCCTAGACAGTGAGACTTACGGTTGATATACACTCAGGAATTATATATACAACCTTTTATAATAAAACAAAGGAACTACCGTTTGGGTTTCGTTACTTAAAACCCAAATATAAATATGTGTGAACGGACTGGTTAATTGGACAAGCAGCCGATTCATATAGGTGGCAAGCGGTGTGTACGGATTCTTCAAACTGGTAGTCGTATCATCCGTCTGTGTCTTGTAAAAAACAAGAAACCACACAGCAGTGACGCGTTACATAATCCGAGTGTTTAAAACTATATCCCGTATTGAGACGATATGTAGTGAGCGCTCCTTATCTCTGTCACATACAAATACGTGCAGAATTCGTAATATACAAATATTACAGCCTGTTGGTACATATCCAGATTGAGCCGGTTGAGATAGACTCCACTCAGCATTCCCTAGACATTACAGTGTTGCAGTGTTGAACAACAGTTTCGTAACCTGGAATTCAATTGGTATTTCACTAGCAGCTGAGCAGTATTGTTGTGTCGTCAGCGCGAATTACGAATTCCGGTGTCATCATACAGATCTCCATATATACGTGGACTGTGAAAGAATTGGCACACGGCAGTTTTCGCCAGCGAACCACCAGTGTGATAACCAATCATCAGTTTTCTGATCACCGGAGGAGGAACTCACCTAAATCAAGTGGACTCGTCTCTCACCAAAGCAGAAGCGTCATCTCGTTGCCAAGGAAACCAGCAGCAGCGCACGCATCCTAGGAAGAGGCAACACCCACACTCCACTCAGAACTCTTGAAGGATCACATTTTCTATACAGACGTACTACTCTGTATAAATAGGTATTTAAATTACATAGTTTTACACGCATGAACACGTTCGAGAGATATCTTCACACCAATAGGTTCGTCGGATAGGATTATTTCAATGATAAAGTGTCGAATGTAAGATTAATGTATTGGAATCCTATAATTTACAGTAGTTTGTAAGTGTCTGTCTTCTTATTGATAGTTTAAAAATTAACTACAATTAATATTCATTTGTCTTGTAAATGAGAGGCAAGTGATCTACTTACTGTTAAGTATTCATTGACCCAAGGGGGCTAATAGATAATTTCTAAGTTTCCCATGTCTAATGTAGATGAAATCGAACGCCTAGCGCAATTGTTCGCTGATAACCAACTCATCAATGATCAAGCCCAGACTGACATAGATTTTGAGTATGGAACACAGTTAAATGAGTCGGTAGGAAGTAGTGAGAAAGTTATAGACGAATCATTTGACGACTTAAACCGTCGTACCCTACGGTCTGGTAATCACTATAGTACCTCACCTAAGTATACTAAAGCAGTTACCCCTGTTACAGGTGATAGTGTGTCTGTTGCTAAATCGGTAACAACCTTATTAACCCAGCCTTCTGTTAAGAGTAAGAATACTAACTTGCTTAATAACACTAAAATGGCATTCTCTGAACCTCACACCAGTACTACTAACACACCTAAAGCTGATAATGTTATTAATATCATGCAGCGCGGCGATTATGTTCGAAATTTCACGGGACAAGACGATTATAGGGTCGCACATTTTATTCGTGCATGTGAAGATAGCATGCGCAATAGTCACATAACGACTGACGAAGAAAAGAAAGCATATGTACGTTCCCATATAACGCAGGGTTCTTATGCAGGCAGTCGTTGATATGATTCCCTAATGAAAGGATATGAACGCTAATTGGGATTCTTTGTGATTTTAGCTGGTACAGCGTCTGAATGCCACAGATACTCTTTGAATACCAGCTAGATCAAACCTCCCCAGGGGTGGATTTCTCAAAACGGAGGTGTCGTATAGGCGCAAGCAGAAACGTCCCCAGGACAAGTCATCGGGGGAAGACCAGCACACACTACACCAAGGAGAGGGATAGATAGGGAAATTCCCGCCCCTCCTTACAACACTTCTATAGCGGCGCTTAGAAAAGTGGAAGTGTTGTCAGTACCGGTGAGAGTGGATAATACCAGATTGGCTCTTGATATAAACACAGGTGCTTGCGCTAATGTATTGGCCTTGACATCATATCACGAGTTACAACGTAAATTCCCTCACCGCAAATTCAAATGGAGGCCTAGTAACGCTGAGCTCGAAGGAGTTTCAGGTACTCAGCTGAGCATCAAAGGAATGGTGACGTTACCACTCAGATTGTCAAGACGTGGTTCTCCCTTCTACACGAACTTTTATATAGTTCAGCAGTTCAATTTGCCAGCTGACGGGTTACTTGGTCTACCAGCTCTTCGAAAGAACATGATAGATGTTCATCCACGTAATAATAGTGTTACGTTTAAAGGTGTTTCCTACACAGCAATGAGTCATTCTGAACCTATGCTCACCGCTAGGACGAAGGTGTTGTCTACCAATCCTATTAAGAGGAAGGCGGATCATGCGTCAGAGATATATCTCGACCTCAACCACACACCTTCCCAGCGTGATTACAGCAGCAAGAGTTGGAAGATAGTACCTGCAATGTTGAAGAGTACTCTCCATTACCAGAATGAGGAATTCACCAACGCAACAATCCTGTGAGCTGAAGTGGACATTAGTTTCTGCAAATGATTTGTTCACTGCCCAGGGTGTGACAGGACGTGACTGCAGTTGTTGTGACTACTCATAAATCAACATCCTGTCAACAAAATTCTTTTGTATGGCGTGAACAACCCCCAGTTACCAGCACCCAGCACCCACCCTAGTGATGATGACACATCCGGTCTGAGAGATGGTCTCAGCATTCTGAGGTATGGTGTTGTGGATGACGTTGTGTAACAATTAGCGGCGGTTTGCTGTACTCAGGATTTTTGTGAGCATTGACCCAATCACCGGACCTTGGAATCAGCTGTGTCTGCTGTGAGACACACACACACACAAGTCTACGGGATTGCAGGAGCAATTTCACATTATCAAGAAATTAAAGAAAGGATGTTATGTGTGTGATTTTATAGATATCACAACAAGGTCGAAGTGCAACCAAATAAATTCCTAATTCGAGGTATTGTTGCGAATTGCCAACAGACTCGACTGGCCAGGATAGATCAAATAGCACCACATGTCAAGGTGATCAATCATCCTCAGGGCAAGACACGCCTGTTAGAGCTAATAAATGGCCTTGCTAGGTCGTGATAGATTCATCCTCTTGCTGCCCAAAAGAACCAACCCTATTTACGTACCAGCTTATAGACTACCTCATAGCCAGCGCGCTGTAGTGCAAGATATGGTACAGGGTATGTTAGATGAGAATGTCATTAGACACTCAAAATCCCCCTTTAACAGCCCATTATTCCTCGTCCCGAAAAAGGATGGTGGATGGCGCCCTGTCATAGATTTCAGGCGCGTAAATGATCAAACAATCCCTGATAGGTACCCAATGCCTATCTTGAGTGACATATTGCAATCCTTAGGCAGGGATAATGCGGTATTTAGCAACTTAGATTTGCTTAGTGGGTATTGGCAAATACCAGTCGATGAAAAATCACGAGAAATCACGGCATTTAGCACGCCTCTAGGCCACTTTGAGTTTCTATGAATGCCATTTGGTCTCAGAAATGCCCCACTAACATTTCAAAGAATGATCAACACCCTGTTTGCCGGACTAATTGGTAACACAGTCTGCGCTTATTTGGATGATCTAATAGTAGTCAGTAAGGACGTCGATTCCATCTGATAAAACTGCGTGAAGTTTTGGCCAAACTTTCCACAGCAGGACTCAAAATAAAACTCTCAAAGTGCGAGTTTTTAAAATCCAGAATCCATTTCCTTGGTCATGTAGTTGACGGTGAGGGCATACACACAGTTAATGATAAAGTCAAAGCTGTATCTCAGTTCCCGCGTCCTACCTCAAATGATCATGTGCGTAGCCTTCTCGGATTATCTGGTTATAATCGTTCCTTTATCAAGGACTATGCAACATTAGCATCGCCCCGAACGAGGTTGCTCAAAAAAAAGATGCAGTGTTTATATAGGATGCTGAACACGAGGAAAGTATTATGGCATTGAAGACAGCGCTAACCAATGCCCCGGTTCTAGCATTCCCAGACTACACTCAACCTTTCACTCTCTGTACTGACGCTCCCGGAATTGGAGTCGGAGCAGTGCTCATGCAAGAGGACACGCGTGGGAAGTTTAGAGTGATAGCATTTGCAAGTCGCAAACTAATCGATGCTGAAACACGTTATTCGGCGACGCATTTAGAAACGTTAGCCGTTGTGTGGGCACTTAAGAAGTTCAAGGACATTATCTTTGGCTACAAGATAACTGTTTTTTACTGATCATGCGGCAGTCACCGAACTGTTCCATGGCAGAAACTTATCAGGCAGATTAGCACGCTGGTATCTGACAATTCAAGAGTTTGACCCCGAATTTAGGTATTTACCTGGGAGGGCGAATGTTGTCGCCGACACTCTGTCAAGAAATATAGCACCAGTTATGCCTGTATCAACATTCACTCTTTCGCAGCTGGAAGATGAGCAACGACGCGACCCATATTTGGTCAGCTGTTATTTTTGCTCTCGAATCGGGCGAGGATGTTAAACTCCCCAAGTTATTTCTTCCCTTAAGTCAGTTTGAATTACGACATAACATACTCCATAGGACGAGAAAATCTCCTGAGGGTAATGTGTCTCAAATAGTCGTACATGACACGTTGCGCAAAGCAGTAATGACATTGTTCCACGATGTCCCACAAGCAGGTCACCAAGGTCGTGATAAATGCTTAGCGGATTTACGAAAAAAGTATTTCTGGAACACTATGAAGAAAGACATAGAATTACACATAGCTAATTGTTTGGCATGTGCTCAACATAAAGGATCAGCAGGATCACCTGCCCCGATTCTACAATATCCT
>NW_024730465.1:0-29010 GCF_018991925.1 Homarus americanus
ATATTTCATTAGCCCAATAAAGCACGCGGACTTCTACATATAATCAACACCTCACCCCACCAGGATTTGAACCAACGATATTAAAATTGTGACCGGGGAAAGCTACCTCTGGGCAACCAGGCCAATAAAAGCAGTCCTAGACTCTACTATATTTCACACAAAGCCTGTTCAACGACCTTATGGCGCGATGAACCTCTAATGGGGACCACCCGTGCCGCTTAGGTGATAAGAGCAACGTTTTCCAAATCCGGCTTGGAAACACGAGGATCCATAGATATTTCATTAGCACAATAAAGCACGCGGAATTCTACATATAATCAACACCTCACCCCACCAGCATTTGAACCCACTATCTTATAATTGTGACCGGGGAACGGTACCTCTGGACAACCAGGACAATAAAAGCAGTCCTAGATTCTACTATATTTCACACAAAGCCTGTTCAACGACCTTATGGCACCATGAACCTCTAATGGGGACCACCCGTGCCGCTTAGGTGATCAGAGCAAAGTTTTACCAGATCCGGCTTGGAAACACGAGGATCCATATATATTTCATTAGCCCAATAAATCACTCGGACTTCTACATATAATCAACACCTCACTCTACCAGGATTCAAACCCAAGATCTTATAATTGTGACCGGGGTATGCTACCTCTGGGCCACCAGGACACTAAAAGCAGTCCTAGACTCTGCTATATTTCACACAAATCCTGTTCAACGACCTTATGGCGCCATGGACCTCTAATGGGGACCACCCGTGCAGCAGGTGATGAGAGCAACGTTTTACCAAATGCGGCTTCAAAACACGAGGGTCCATATATATTTCATTAGCCCAATAAGAGCACGCGGACTTCTACATATAATCAACACCTCACCCCACCAGGATTCAAACCCACGATCTTATAATTGTGACCGGGGCATGCTACCTTTGGGCCACCAAAACAATAAAAGCAGTCCTAGACTTTACTATATTTCACACAAAGCCTGTTCAACGACCTTATGGCGCCATGAACCTCTAATGGGGACCACCGTACCACTTAGGTGATCAGAGCAACGTTTTACCAAATCCGGCTGGAAACACGAGGATCCATATATATTTCATTAGCCCAATAAAGCAGGCGGACTTCTACATATAATCAACGCCTCACCCGACAAGGATTTGAAGCCACGATCTTATAATTGTGACCGGGTAACGCTACCTCTGGGCCACCAGGACAATAAAAGCAGTCCTAGACTCTTCTATATTTCACACAAAGCCTGTTCAACGAGCTTGTGGCGCCGTGAACCTCTCATTGGGACCACCTCTGCCGCTTAGGTGATGAGAGCAACATTTTACCAAATGCGGCTTCGAAACACGAGGATCCATATATATTTCATTAGCCCAATAAAGCACGCGGACTTCTACATATAATCAACACCTCACCCCACCAGGATTTAAACCCACGATCTTATAATTGTGACCGGGGAACGCTACCTTTGGGCCACCAGGACAATAAAAGCAGTCCTAGACTGTGCTATATTTCACACAAAGCCTGTTCAATGAGCTTTTGGCGCCGTGAACCTCTAATGGGGACCACCCGTGCCGCTTAGGTGATCAGAGCAACGTTTTACCAAATGCGGCTTCAAAACACGAGGATCCACATATATTTCATTTGCCCTTTAAAACACGCGGACTTCTACATATAATCAACACCTCACCCCACCAGGATTCGAACCCACGATCTTCTAATTGTGACCGGGGAACGCTACCTCTGGGCCACCAGGACAATAAAAGCAGTCCTAGACTCTGCTATATCTTACAAAAAGCCTGTTCAACGAGCTTATGGCGCTGTGAACCTCTAATGGGGACCATCCGTGCAGCTTAGGTGATCAGAGCAACGTTTTACCAAATCCGGCTTGGAAACACGAGGATCCATATACATTTCATTAGCCCAATAAAGCACGCGGACTTCTACATATAATCAACACCTCAACCCACCAGGATTTGTACCCACGATCTTATAATTGTGACCGGGGAACGCTACCTCTGGACCACCAGGACACAAAAAGCAGTCCTAGACTCTACTATATTTCACACAAAGCCTGTTGAATGAGCTTATGGTGCCGTGAACGTCTAATGGGGACCACCCGTGCCGCTTAGGTGATCAGAGCAACGTTTTACCAAATCTTGGTTTTGAAACCGCGAGGATCCATATATATTTCATTAGCCCAATAAAAGCCGCATGAACTTCTACACATATAATCAGCGCCTCACCCCACCAGGATTTGAAGCCACGATCTTAAAATTGTGACCGAGAACGCTACCTCTGGGCCACTAGGACACTATAAGCAGTCCTAGACTCTGTTATACTTCACACAAAGCCTGTTCAGCGAGCTTATGGCGCCGTAAACCACTATAGGGGACCACCCGTGCCGCTTAGGTGATCAGAGCAACGTTTTACCAAATCCGGCTACGAAACACGAGGATCCATATATATTTTATTAGCCCAATAAAGCACGCGGACTTCTACATATAATCAACACCTCACCCCACTAGGATTCAAACCCACGATCTTATAATTGTGACCGGGGTATGCTACCTCTGGGCCACCAGTACAATAAAAGCAGTCCTAGATTCTACTATATTTCACACAAAGCCTGTTAAACGAGCTTATGGCGCTGTGAACCACTATAGGGGACCACCCGTGCCGCTTAGGTGATCAGAGCAACGCTTTACCAAATGCGGTTTTGAAACACGAGGATCCATATATATTTCATTAGCCCAATAAAGCACGCGGACTTCTACATATAATCAGCGCCTCACCCCACCAGGATTTGAAGCCACGATCTTATAATTGTGACCGGGGAACGCTACCTCTGGGCCAACAGGACAATAAAAGCATTCGTAGACTCTACTATATTTCACACAAAGCCTGTTCAACGACCTTATGGCGCCGTGAACCTCTAATGGGGACCACCCGTGCTGCTTAGGTGATCAGAGCAACGTTTTACCAAATGTGGCTTCAAAAGACGAGGATCCATATATATTTCATTAGCCCAATAAAGCACGCGGCTTCTACATATAATCAACACCTCACCCCACGAGGATTCGAACCCATGATCTTCTAATTGTGACCGGGGAACGCTACCTCTGGACCACCAGGACAATAAAAGCAGTCCTAGACTCTGCTATATTTCACACAAAGCCTGTTCAACGAGCTTATGGCGTCGTGAACCTCTAATGGGGACCACCCGTGCCACTTAGGAGATCAGAGCAACGTTTTACCAAATGCGGCTTCGAAACAGGAGAATCCATATATATTTCATTAGCCCAATAAAGCACGCGGACTCCTACATATAATCAACACCTCACCCCACCAGGATTTAAACCCAAGATCTTATAATTGTGACCAGGGAACACTACCTCTGGGCCACCAGGACAATAAAAGCAGTCATAGACTCTACTATATTTCATACAAAGCCTGTTTAACGAGCTTATGGCGCCGTGAACCTCTAATGGGGACCACCCGTGCCGCTTAGGTGATCAGAGCAACGTTTTACCGAATGCGGCTTCGAAACACGAGGATCCATATATATTTCATTAGCCCAATAAAGCACGCGGACTTTTACATATAATCAACACCTCACCCCACCAGGATTTAAACCCAAGATCTTATAATCACAGACCAAACGCTACCCCTGGGCCACCAGGACACTAAAAGCAGTCCTAGACTCTGCCATATTTCACACAAAGACTGTTCAACGAGCTTTTGGCGCCGTGAACCTCTAATGGGGACCACCCGTGCCGCTTAGGTGATCAGAGCAACGTTTTACCAAATGCGGCTTCGAAACACGAGGATCCATATATATTTCATTTGACCATTAAATCACGCGGACTTCTACATATAATCAACACCTCACCCCACCAGGATTTGAACCCACGATTTTATAATTGTGACCGAACGCTAATTTCCTGGGCCACCAGGACAATAAAGCAGTCCTAGACTCCTACTATATATTTCATTAATAAAGCCTGTTTAACGAGCTTATGGCGCCGTGAACTCTAATGGGGACCACCCGTACATTAGGTGATCAGAGCAACGTTTACCGAATGCGGTTGAAACACGAGATCCATATATATTTAATAGCCCAATAAAGCACGCGGACTTCTACATATAATCAACACCTCACCCCACCAGGATTTAAACCCAAGATCTTATAATTGTGACCGGGAACGCTACCTTCTGGGCTAATTAGGACAATAAAAGCAGTCCTAGACTCTCTACTATATTTCACACACGTTCGTCTGCTAACGAGCTTATGGCGCCAGAACCACTATTATAGGGGACCAATTCGTGTCATTTTAGGGCAGATCAGTTTATCGCTTAACCAAATGCGGCTTCGAAACCCGAGGATCCATATATATTTCATTAGCCCAATAAAGCACGCAGACTTCTACATATAATCGACGCCTCACCCCACCAGGATTTGAGGCCACGATCTTATCATTGTGACCGGGGGACGTTACCTCTGGGCAACCAGGACAATAAAAGCAGTCCTAGACTCTACTATATTTCACACAAAGCCTGTTCAACGAGCTTATGACGCTGTGAACCACTATAGGGGACCACCCGTGCCGCTTAGGTGATCAGAGCAACGTTTAACCAAATGCGGCTTCGAAACAGGGGAATCCATATATATTTCATTAGCCCAATAAAGCACGCGGACTTCTACATAAAATCAACACCTCACCCCACCAGGATTTAAACCCAAGATCTTATAATTGTGACCGTGGAACGCTACCTCTGGGCCACCAGGAAAAAAAAGCAGTCCTAGACTCTGCCATATTTCACACAAAGCCTGTTCAACGAGCTTATGGCGCCGTGAACCTCTAATGGGGGCACCCGTGCCGCTTAGGTGATCAGAGCAATGTTTTACCAAATGCCGCTTCAAAACACGAGGGTCCATATATATTTCATTAGCCCAATAAAGTACGCGGACTTCTACATATAATCAACACCTCACCCCACTAGGATTCAAACCCACGATCTTGTAATTGTGACCGGGGTATGCTACCTCTGGGCCACCAGGACACTAAAAGCAGTCCTAGACTCTGCTATATTTCACACAAATCCTGTTCAACGAGCTTATGGCGCAGTGAACCTCTAATGGGGACCACCCGTGCCGCTTATGTGATCAGAGCAACGTTTTACCAAATCCGGCTTGGAAACACGAGGATCCATATATATTTCATTAGCCCAATAAAGCAGTCGGACTTCTTTATATAACAAACACCTCACCCCACCAGGATTCAACCCCACAATCTTATAATTGTGACCGGGGTATGCTACCTCTGAGCCACCAGGACAATAAAAGCAGTCCTAGACTCTACTATATTTCACACAAAGCCTGTTAAACGAGCTTATGGTGCTGTGAATCACTATAGGGGACCACCCGTGCCGCTTAGGTGATCAGAACAACGCTTTACCAAATGCGGTTTTGAAACACGAGGATCCATATATATTTCATTAGCCCAATAAAGCACGTAGACGTCTACATATAATCAACGCCACTCCCACCACAGGATTTGAAGCCACGATCTTATAATTGTGACCGGGAATGCTAATGGGCCAACAGGCCAATAAAAAGCATTCAGAGACTCCTACTATATTTCATACAAAGCCTGTTTAACGAGCTTATGGCGCTTGTGAACTCTATCAAATCACCCGTGCCGCTTAGGTGATCAGAGCAACGTTTTACCAAATGCGGCTTCGAAACACGAGGATCCATATATATTTCATAAGCCCAATAAAGCACACGGACTTCTACATATAATCAACACCTCACCCCACCAGGATTTGAACCCACGATCTTATAATTGCGACCGGGGAACGCTACGTCTGGGCCACCAGGACAATAAAAGCAGTCCTAGACACTGCTATATTTCATACAAAGCCTGTTCAAAGAGCTTATGGCGCCGTGAACCTCTCATGGGGAACACCCGTGCCACTTAGGTGATCAGAGCAACGTTTTACCAAATGCTGCTTCGAAACACGAGGATCCATATATATTTCACTAGCCCAATAAAGCATGCGGACTTCTACATATAATCAACACCTCACCCCACCAGGATTTGAACCCACGATCTTATAATTGTGACCGGGGAACGCTACCTCTGGGCCACCAAGACAATAAAAGCAGTCCTAGACTTACTATATTTTAACAGCCTGTTTAACGAGCTTATGGCGTCAGAACTCTAATGGACCACCATACGCTTAGGTGATCAGGAGTACGCTTTTACCAAATCCGCTTGGAAACACGAGGATCCATATATATTTATTAGCCCAAAGCACGCTGGACTTCTACATAACTCAACACCTCACCCCACCAGGATTTAAACTCAAGATCTTATAATTGTGACCGGGGAACGCTACTTGGCCACCAAGACAATAAAAAGCAACTTCTAGACTCTACTATATTTCACACAAAGCCTGTTTAACGAGCTTATGGCGCTGTGAACCTCTAATGGGGACCACCCGTGCCGCTTCGGTGATCAGAGCAACGTTTAACCAAATGCGGCTTCGAAACAGGAGAATCCATATATATTTCATTAGCCCAATAAAGCACGCGGACTTCTACATATAATCAACACCTCACCCCACCAGGATTTAAACCCAAGATCTTATAATTGTGACCGTGGAACGCTACCTCTGGGCCACCAGGAAAAAAAAGCAGTCATAGACTCTTCTATATTTCACACAAAGCCTGTTCAACGAGCTTATGGCGCCGTGAACCTCAAATGGGGGCACCTGTGCCGCTTAGGTGATCAGAGCAACGTTTTACCAAATGCGGCTTCAAAACACGAGGGTCCACATATATTTCATTAGCCCAATAAAGCACGCGGACTTCTACATATAATCAACACCTCACCCCACTAGGATTCAAACCCATGATCTTATAATTGTGAACGGGGTATGCTACCTCTGGGCCACCAGGACACTAAAAGCAGTCCTAGACTCTGCTATATTTCACACAAATCCTGTTCAACGAGCTTATGGCGCAGTGAACCTCTAATGGGGACCACCCGTGCCGCTTATGTGATCAGAGCAACGTTTTACCAGATCCGGCTTGGAAACACGAGGATCCATATATATTTCATTAGCCCAATAAAGCAGTCGGACATCTATATATAACAAACACCTCACCCCACCAGGATTCAAACCCACAATCTTATAATTGTGACCGGGGTATGCTACCTCTGGGCCACCAGGACAATAAAAGCAGTCCTAGACTCTACTATATTTCACACAAAGCCTGTTAAACGAGCTTATGGCGCTGTGAACCACGATAGGGGACCACCCGTGCCGCTTAGGTGATCAGAACAACGCTTTACCAAATGCGGTTTTGAAACACGAGGATCCATATATATTTCATTAGCTCAATAAAGCACTTGGACTTCTACATATAATCAACGCCTCACCCCACCAGGATTTGAAACCACGATCTTATAATTGTAACCGGGGAACGCTACCTCTGGGCCAACAGGACAATAAAAGCATTCGTAGACTCTACTATATTTCACACAAAGCCTGTTCAACGACCTTATGGCGCCGTGAACCTCTAATGGGGACCACCCGTGCTGCTTAGGTGATCAGAGCAACGTTTTAGCAAATGCGGCTTCAAAACACGAGGATCCATATATATTTCATTCCCCAATAAAGCACGCGGCTTCTACATATAATCAACACCTCACCCCACCAGGATTCGAACCCATGATCTTCTAATTGTGACCGGGGAACGCTACCTCTAGGCCACCAGGACAATAAAAGCAGTCCTAGACTCTGTTATATTTCACACAAAGCCTGTTCAACGGGCTTATGGCACCGTGAATATCTAATGGGGACCACCCGTGCCGCTTAGGTGATCATAACAACGTTTTACCAAATGCGGCTTCGAAACAGGAGGATCCATATATATTTCATTAGCCCAATAAAGCACGCGAACTTCTACATATAATCAACACCTCACCCCACCAGGATTTCAACCAACGATCTTAAAATTGTGACCGGGGAATGCTACCTCTGGGCCACTAGGACAATAAAAGCAGTCCTAGACTCTGCTATATCTCACAAGAAGCCTGTTCAACGAGCTTATGGCGCCGTGAACCACTATAGGGGACCACCCGTGCCGCTTAGGTGATCAGAGCAACGTTTACCCAAATGCGGCTTCAAAACCCGAGGATCCATATATATTTCATTAGCCCAATAACGCACGCAGACTTCTACATATAATCAACGCCTCACCCCACCAGGATTTGAAGCCACGATCTTATAATTGTGACCGGGGAACGCTACCTCTGGGCCACCAGGACAATAAAAGCAGTCCTAGACTCTGCTATATTTCACACAAAGCCTGTTCAACGAGCTTATGGCGTCGTGAACCTCTAATGGGGACCACCCGTGCCACTTAGGTGATCAGAGCAACGTTTTACCAAATGCAGCTTCGAAACACGAGGATCCATATATATTTCATTAGCCCAATGAAGCACGCGGACTTCTCCATATAATCAACACCTCACCCCACCAGGATTTCAACCCACAATCTAATAATTGTGACCGGGGTATGCTACCTCTGGGCCACTAGGACAATAAAAGCAGTCCTAGACTCTACTATATTTCACACAATGCCTGTTCAACGAGCTTATGGCGCTGTGAACCACTATAGGGGACCACCCGTGCCGCTTAGGTGATCAGAGCAATTATTAACCAAATGCGGCTTCGAAACCCGAGGATCCATATATATTTCCTTAGCCCAATAATGCACGCAGACTTCTACATATAATCAACGCCTCACCCCACCAGGATTTGAAGCCACGATCTTATAATTGTGACCGGGGGACGCTACCTCTGGGCCACCAGGAACATAAAAGCAGTCCTAGACTCTACTATATTTCACACAAAGCCTGTTCAACGAGCTTATAAACGCTGTGAACCACTATAGGGGACCACCCGTGCCGCTTAGGTGATCAGAGCAACGTTTAACCAAATGCATTGAAACCTGAGAATCCATATATTTCATTAGCCCAATAAAGTTAACGCAGACTTTGATATAATCAACGCCACCCACCAGGATTGAAGCCATCGACTTATAATTGTGACCGGGGAAGCTACCGGGCCACTATACAGGACAATAAAGCATTCCTAGATTCTGCTATACTAATAAAGCTCTGTTCAACGGGCTTATGCACTGTGAACCTCAATGGGGAACACCTGCGGTCAGCTATAGGTGATCAGAGTAAAGTTTTACCTGATCCGGCTGGAAACACGAGGATCCATATATACTATTAGCCCAATAAAGCACTCGGACTTCTACATATAATCAACACCCCACCCCCACCAGGATTCAAACCCACAATCTTATAATTGTGACCGGGGAACGCTACCTCTGGGCCACCAGGACAATAAAAGCAGTCCTAGACTCTGCTATATTTCACAAAAAGCCTGTTCAACGAGCTTATGGCGCTGTGAACCTCTAATTGGGACCATCTGTGCCGCTAGGTGATCCGAGCAACGTTTTTACCAAATCCGGCTTCGAAACACAAGGATTCATATATATTTCATTAGCCTAAAAGAGCACGCGGACTTCTACATATAATCAACACCTCACTCCACCAGGATTCGAACCCACGATCTTATAATTGTGACCGAGGAACGCTACCTATGGGCCACCAGGACACTATAAGCAGTCCTAGACTCTACTATATTTCACACAAAGCCTGTTCAACGACCTTATGGCGCCATGAACCTCTAATGGGGACCACCGTACCGCTTAGGTGATCAGAGCAAGGTTTACCAAATCCGGCTTGGAAACACGAGGATCCATATATATTTCATTAGCCCAATAAAGCACGCGGACTTCTACATATAATCAACGCCTCACCCCACCAGGATTTGAAGCCACGATCTTATAATTGTGACCGAGGAATGCTACCTATGGGCCACGAGGACACTATAAGCAGTCCTAGACTCTGTTATATTTCACACAAAGCCTGTTCAACGAGCTTATGGCGCCGTGAACCTATCATTGGGACCACCCGTGCCGCTTAGGTGATAAGAGCAACGTTTTCCAAATCCGGCTTGGAAACACGAGGATCCATAGATATTTCATTAGCACAATAAAGCACGCTGACTTCTACATATAATCAACACCTCACCCCACTAGCATTTGAACCCACTATCTTAAAATTGTGACCGGGGAACGGTACCTCTGGGCAACCAGGACAATAAAAGCAGTCCTAGATTCTACTATATTTCACACAAAGCCTGTTCAACGACCTTATGGCGCCATGAACCTCTAATGGGGACCACCCGTGCCGCTTAGGTGATCAGAGCAAAGTTTTACCAGATCCGGCTTGGAAACACGAGGATCCATATATATTTCATTAGCCCAATAAATCACTCGGATTCTACATATAATCAACACCTCACCCTACCAGGATTCAAATCCACGATCTTATAATTGTGACCGGGGTATGCTACCTCTGGGCCACCAGGACACTAAAAGCAGTCCTAGACTCTGCTATATTTCACACAAATCCTGTTCAACGAGCTTATGGCGCAGTGAACCTCTAATGGGGACCACCCGTGCCGCTTATGTGATCAGAGCAACGTTTTACCAAATCCGGCTTGGAAACACGAGGATCCATATAAATTTCATTAGCCCAATAGAGCACGCGGACTTCTTAATATAATCAACACCTCACTCCACCAGGATTCGAACCCACGATCTTATAATTGTGACCGAGGAACGCTACCTATGGGCCACCAGGACACTATAAGCAGTCCTAGACTTTACTATATTTCACACAAAGCCTGTTCAACGACCTTATGGCGCCATGAACCTCTAATGGGGACCACCGTACCACTTAGGTGATCAGAGCAACGTTTTACCAAATCCGGCTGGAAACACGAGGATCCATATATATTTCATTAGCCCAATAAAGCAGGCGGACTTCTACATATAATCAACGCCTCACCCGACAAGGATTTGAAGCCACGATCTTATAATTGTGACCGGGTAACGCTACCTCTGGGCCACCAGGACAATAAAAGCAGTCCTAGACTCTGCTATATTTCACACAAAGCCTGTTCAACGAGCTTGTGGCGCTGTGAACAACTATAGGGGACCACCCGTGCCGCTTAGGTGATCAGAGCAACGTTTTACCAAATGCGGTTTCGAAACACGAGGATCCATATATATTTCATTAGCCCAATAAAGCACGTGGACTTCTCCATATAATCAACGCCTCACCCCACCAGGATTTGAAGCCACGATCTTATAATTGTGACCGGGGAACACTACCTCTGGGCCAACAGGACAATAAAAGCATTCGTAGACTCTACTATATTTCACACAAAGCCTGTTCAACGACCTTATGGCGCCGTGAACCTCTAATGGGGACCACCCGTGCTGCTTAGGTGATCAGAGCAACGTTTTAGCAAATGCGGCTTCAAAACACGAGGATCCATATATATTTCATTCCCCAATAAAGCACGCGGCTTCTACATATAATCAACACCTCACCCCACCAGGATTCGAACCCATGATCTTCTAATTGTGACCGGGGAACGCTACCTCTGGGCCACCAGGACAATAAAAGCAGTCCTAGACTCTGCTATATTTCACACAAAGCCTGTTCAACGGGCTTATGGCACAGCGAACATCTAATGGGGACCACCCGTGCCGCTTAGGTGATCATAACAACGTTTTACCAAATGCGGCTTCGAAACAGGAGGATCCATATATATTTCATTAGCCCAATAAAGCACGCGAACTTCTACATATAATCAACACCTCACCCCACCAGGATTTCAACCAACGATCTTAAAATTGTGACCGGGGAACGCTACCTCTGGGCCACTAGGACAATAAAAGCAGTCCTAGACTCTGCTATATTTCACACAAAGCCTGTTCAACGAGCTTATGGCGCCGTGAACCACTATAGGGGACCACCCGTGCCGCTTAGGTGATCAGAGCAACGTTTACCCAAATGCGGCTTCAAAACCCGAGGATCCATATATATTTCATTAGCCCAATAACGCACGCAGAATTCTACATATAATCAACGCCTCACCCCACCAGGATTTGAAGCCACGATCTTATAATTGTGACCGGGGAACGCTACCTCTGGGCCACCAGGACAATAAAAGCAGTCCTAGACTCTACCATATTTCACACAAAGCCTGTTTAACGAGCTTATGGCGCCGTGAACCTCTAATGGGGACCACCCGTGCCACTTAGGTGATCAGAGCAACGTTTTACCAAATGCGGCTTCGAAACATGAGGATCCATATATATTTCATTAGCCCAATAAAGCACGCGGACTTCTCCATATAATCAACACCGCACCCCACCAGGATTTCAACCCACAATCTTATAATTGTGACCGGGGAACGCTACCTCTGGGCCAATAGGACAATAAAAGCAGTCCTAGACTCTACTATATTTCACACAATGCCTGTTCAACGAGATTATGGCGCTGTGAACCACTACAGGGGACCACCCGTGCCGCTTAGGTGATCAGAGCAACGTTTAACCAAATGCGGCTTCGAAACCCGAGAATCCATATATATTTCATTAACCCGTAAAGCCGCGCGGGCTTCTACATATAATCAACCTCACCCCACCAGGATTTGAAGCCGCGATCTTATAATTGTGACCGGGGGACGCTACCTCTGGAGCCACCAGGACAACAAAAGCATTCCTAGACTCTGCTATATTTCACACAAAGCCTGTTCAACGGGCTTATGGCACCGCATCGAACCTCTAATAGAGGGCACCCCATTACCGCTTGGGTGATCAGAGCAAAGTTTTACCACATCGGCGGAAACACGAGGATCCATATATATTTCATTAGCCCAATAAAGCACTCGGACTTCTACATATAATCAACACCTCACCCCACCAGGATTCAAACCCACAATCTTATAATTGAGACCGGGGTATGCTACCTCTGGGCCACCAGGACAACAAAAGCAGTCCTAGACTCTACTATATTTCACACAAAGCCTGTTAAACGAGCTGATGGCGCTGTGAACCACTATAGGGGACCACCCGTGCCGCTCAGGTGATCAGAGCAACGCTTTACCAAATGCGGTTTCGAAACACGAGGATCCATATATATTTCATTAGCCCAATAAAGCAAGCGGACTTCTACATATAATCAACGCCTCACCCCACCAGGATTTGAAGCCACGATCTTATAATTGTGACCGGGGAACGCTACCTTTGGGGCAACAGGACAATAAAAGCATTCGTAGACTCTACTATATTTCACACAAAGCCTGTTCAACGACCTTATGGCGCCGTGAACCTCTAATGGGGACCATCCGTGCCACTTAGGTGATCAGAGCAACGTTTTACCAAATCCGGCTTCGAAACACAAGGATCCATATATATTTCATTAGCCCAATAGAGCACGCGGACTTCTACATATAATCAACACCTCACTCCACCAGGATTCGAACCCACGATCTTATAATTGTGACCGAGGAACGCTACCTACGGGCCACCAGGACACTATAAGCAGTCCTAGACTTTACTATATTTCACACAAAGCCTGTTCAACGACCTTATGGCGCCATGAACCTCTAATGGGGACCACCGTACCACTTAGGTGATCAGAGCAACGTTTTACCAAATCCGGCTGGAAACACGAGGATCCATATATATTTCATTAGCCCAATAAAGAAGGCGGACTTCTACATATAATCAACGCCTCACCCGACAAGGATTTGAAGCCACGATCTTATAATTGTGACCGGGTAACGCTACCTCTGGGCCACCAGGACAATAAAAGCAGTCCTAGACTCTGCTATATTTCACACAAAGCCTGTTCAACGAGCTTGTGGCGCCGTGAACCTCTCATTGGGACCACCTGTGCCGAATAGGTGATCAGAGCAACGTTTTACCAAATGCGGCTTCGAAACACGAGGATCCATATATATTTCATTAGCCCAATAAAGCACGCGGACTTCTACATATAATCAACACCTCACCCCACCAGGATTTAAACCCACGATCTTATAATTGTGACCGGGGAACGCTACCTCTGGGCCACTAGGACAATAAAAGCAGTCCTAGACTCTGCTATATTTCACACAAAGCCTGTTCAACGAGCTTATGGCACCGTGAACCTCTAATAGGGACCACCAGTGCCGCTTAGGTGATCAGAGCAACGTTTTACCAAATGCGCCTTTCGAAACAAGGAGGATCCATATATATTTCATTAGCCCAATAAAGCAAGCGGACTTCTACATATAATCAACACCTCACCCCACCAGGATTTGAACACACGATCTTATAATTGTGACCGGGGAACGCTACCTCTGGGCCACCAGGACAATAAAAGCAGTCCTAGACTCTACTATATTTCACACAAAGCCTGTTCAACGAGCTTATGGCGCTGTGAACAACTATAGGGGACCACTCGTGCCGCTTAGGTGATCAGAGCAACGTTTTACCAAATGCGGTTTCGAAACACGAGGATCCATATATATTTCATTAGCCCAATAAAGCACGCGGACTTCTTCATATAATCAACGCCTCACCCCACCAGGATTTGAAGCCACGATCTTATAATTGAGACCGGGGAACGCTACCTCTGGGCCAATGAACTTTGTTATACTCGATGAGGGGTCTTTGTTATACTCGATTAGGGGACTTTGTTATACTCGATGAGGACGCTTTGTTTTTCTCGATCAGGGGACTTTGCTATACTCGACCAGGGGACTTTGTTATACTGGGCCAGGGGACTTTTTTATACTCAATCAGTGGACTTTGTTATACTCGATCAGGGGACTTTGTTATACTCGTCTAGGGGGCTTTTTTATACTCGATCAGGGGACTTTGTTATACTCGATCAGAGGACTTTGTCTTACTCGATCAGGCCCCTTTGCTATACTCAACCAGGGGACTTTGTTATTATCGTACAGGGTACTTTGTTATGCTCGATATGGGGACTTTGTTATACCGGGCGAGGGGACTTTTTTTATACTCGATCAGGGGACTTTGTTATACTCGATCAGGGCCTTTGTTATACTCGATCACGGGACTTTGTTATAATCGATGAGGGGCCTTTGTTATACTCGATCAGGGGCCTTTGTTATACTAGATCAAGGGACTTTGTTATACTCGATCAGGGGACTTTCTTATACTCGAGCAGGGGGCTGTGTTATACTCGATCAGGGGACTTTGTTATACTCGAAGTGGAGGCTTTGTTATACTCGATGAGGGGACTTTGCTATACTCGACCAGGGGACTTTGTTATACTCTATCAGGGGACTTTGTTATACTCGACCAGGGGACTTTTTTATACTTGACCAATGGACTTTGTTATACTCGATGAGGGGCCTTTGTTATACTCGATCTGGGGACTTAGCTATACTCGATGAGGGGACTTTGTTATACTCCATCAGGGGACTTTTTTATACTCGACCAGAGGACTTTGTTATACTCGATCAGGGGACTTTGTTATACTCGACCAGTGGACTTTTTTATACTTGACCAATGGACTTTGTTATACTCAATGAGGGACCTTTGTTATAATCGACCAGGGGACTTTGTTATACTTGACCAGGGGACATTGTTATATGTGATCAGGGGACTTTTTTATACTCGATCAGGGAATTTGTTATTCTCAACCAGAACACTTTGTTATACTCGATCAGGGGATATGCTATACTCGATCAGGGGACTTGGTTATACTGGACCAGAGGACTTTGTTATACTCGTCCAGGGGGCTTTGTTATATTACGATCAGGGGACTTTGTTATTCTCGACCAGGGGACTTTGTTATACTCGACCAGAGGCCTTTGTTATACTCGGTCTGGGTGACTTTGTTATAATCGATCAAGGGACTTTGTTATGCTCGATCTGGGGAATTTGTTATATCTGGGCCTGGAGACTTTGTTATACTCGATCAGGGGATATGTTATACTCGATCAGGGGACTTTTTTATACTTGACCAGAGGACTTTGTTATACTCGATGAGGGGGCTTTGTTATACTCGACCAGGGGACTTTGTTATACTCGATCAGGGGCCTTTGTTATACTCGATCAGGGGACTTTGTTATACTCGATAAGGGGTCTTTGTTATACTCGATTAGGGGACTTTGTCATACTCGATCAGGGCCCTTTCCTATACTCGACCAGGGGACTTTGATATGCTCGATCTGGGGAATTTGTTATACTGGGCCTGGAGACTTTGTTATACTCGATCAGGGGATATGTTATTCTCGATCAGTGGACTTTGATATACTCGATTTGGGGCCTTTGTTATACTCGATGAGAAGGCTTTGTTATACTCGACCAGGGGACATTGTTATACTCGATCAGGGGACTTTGTTATACTCAACCAGAGGAATTTGTTATACTCGATCAGGAGACTTTGTTATACTTAATCATGGGTCTTTGTTATACTCGATGAGGGGTTTGGTTATCCTCGATCAGGGGACTTTGTTATACTCGATAAGGGGACTTTGTTATACTCGATAAGAGGAATTTGTTATACTCGATCAGGGGACTTTGTCTTACTCGATCAGGGCCCGTTGCTATACTCGACCAGGGGACTTTGATATAATCGATCAGGGAATTTTGTTATACTCGATATGGGGACTTTGTTATGCTCGATCAGGGAACTTTGTTATACTCAACCAGGGGACTTTTTAAAAATTAATCAGGGGACTTTGTCATAATCGAACCAGGGGAAATTTGTTATACGCGATCAGGGGATATGTTATACTCTCTCAGGGGACTTTGTTATACTCAACCAGAGGACTTTGTTATACTCGATCTGGGGACTTTGTTATACTGAGCCAGGAGACGTTGTTATACTCGATCAGGGGATATGTTATACTCGATCAGGGGTCTTTGTTTTACTGGACGAGGGGAATTTGTTATACTCGATCAGGGAACTTTGTTATACTCGATCAGGGGACTTTGTTATATTCGTCTAGGGGGCTTTGTTATATTACGATCAGGGGACTTTGTTATTCTCGACCAGGGGACTTTGTTATACTCGACCAGAGGCCTTTGTTATACTCGGTCTGGGTGACTTTGTTATATTCGATCAAGGGACTTTGTTATGCTCGATCTGGGGAATTTGTTATTCTGGGCCTGGAGACTTTCTTATACTCGATCAGGGGATATGTTATACTCGATCAGGGGACTTTTTTATACTTGACCAGAGGACTTTGTTATACTCGATGAGGGGGCTTTGTTATACTCGACCAGGGGACTTTGTTATACTCGATCAGGGGCCTTTGTTATACTCGATCAGGGGACTTTGTTATACTCGATATGGGGACTTTGTTATACTCGATCAGGGGACTTTGTCATACTCGATCAGGGCCCTTTGCTATACTCGACCAGGGGACTTTGATATGCTCGATCTGGGGAATTTGTTATACTGGGCCTGGAGACTTTGTTATACTCGATCAGGGGATATGTTATTCTCGATCAGTGGACTTTGATATACTCGATTTGGGGCCTTTGTTATACTCGATGAGGGGGCTTTGTTATACTCGACCAGGGGACTTTGTTATACTCGATCAGGGAAATTTGTTATACTCAACCAGGGGACTTTTTTAAAATTAATCAGGGGACTTTGTCATACTCGATCAGGGGAATTTTGTTATACTCGATCAAGGGATATGTTATACTCGATCAGGGGACTTTGTTATACTCAAGCAGAGGAATTTGTTATACTCGATCAGGGGACTTTGTTATACTTAATCATGGGTCTTTGTTATACTCGATGAGGGGCTTTGGTTATCCTCGATCAGGGGACTTTGTTATACTCGATAAGGGGACTTTGTTATACTCGATAAGAGGACCTTGTTATACTCGATCAGGGGACTTTGTCTTACTCGATCAGGGCCCTTTGCTATACTCGACCAGGGGACTTTGATATAATCGATCAGGGGATTTTGTTATACTCGATATGGGGACTTTGTTATGCTCAATCAGGGAACTTTGTTATACTCAACCAGGGGACTTTTTTAAAATTAATTAGGGGACTTTGTCATACTCGAACCAGGGGAATTTTGTTATACGCGATCAGGGTATATGTTATACTCGATCAGGGGACTTTGTTATACTCAACCAGAGGACTTTGATATACTCGATCTGGGGACTTTGTTATACTGAGCCAGGAGACGTTGTTATACTCGATCAGGGGATATGTTATACTCGATCAGGGGTCTTTGTTTTACTGGACGAGGGGACTTTGTTATACTCGATCAGGGAACTTTGTTATACTCGATCAGGGGACTTTGTTATACTCGACCAGGGGACTTTGTTATACTCGACCAGAGGCCTTTGTTATTCTCTGTCAGGGGACGTTTTTATACTCGTCCAGGGGGCTTTGTTATACTCGCTCAGGGGACTTTATTATACTCTATCAGGGGACTTTTTCTTACTCGATGAGGACCCTTTGCTATACTCGACCAGGGGACTTTGTTTTAATCGATGAGGGGACTTTGTTATACTCGATGAGGGGACTTTGTTATACTGGGCCAGAGGACTTTTTTATACTCGGTCAGGGGACTTTGTTATATGAGTATCAGGGGACTTTGTTATTCTCGACCAGGGGACTTTGTTATACTCGACCAGAGGCCTTTGTTATCCTCGGTCCGGGACTATGTTATAATCGATCAGGGGACTTTGTTATGCTCGATCTGGGGCTTTGTTATACTGGGCCAGGAGACTTTTTTATACTCGATGAGGGGATATGTTATACTCGATCAGGGGACTTTGTTATACTCGATTAGAGACTTTGTTATACTCGATCAGGGGACTGTGTTATACTCGTCCAGGGGGGCTTTGTTATACTCGATCAGGGGAATTTGTTATACTCGATCACGGGATTTTTGTTATACTCAATTAGGGGACTTTGTTATACTCGTCCAGGGGTCTTTGTTATACTCGACCAGGGGACTTTGTTATAATCGATCAGGGGACTTTGTTTAGCTCGATATGGGGACTTTGTTATACTGGGCCAGGGGACATTTTTATACTCGATCAGCGGACTTTGTTATACTCGATAAGGGGACTTTCTTGTACTCGATAAGGGGAATTTGTTCTACTCGATAAGGGGACTTTGTTAGACTCGAACAGGGGACTTTGTTATACTCGACCAGGGGACTTTGTTAGACTCGATGAGGCGCCTTTGTTATACTAGATGAGGGGACTTTGTTATACTCGATTAGGGGCCTTTTTTAGACTCGATCAGGGGCCTTTGTAATACTCGATCAAGGGACCTTGTTATACTCGAGCAGGGGGCTTCGTTATACTCGATCAGGGGACTTTGTTATACTCGATGAGGAGGCTTTGTTATACTCGATTAGGGGACTTTGTTATACTCAACCAGAGAACTTTGTTATACTCGATTAAGTGCCTTTGTTATACTCGATCAAGGAACTTTGTTTTACTCAACCAGGGGACTTTTTTAATATTAATCAGGGGACTTTGTCATACTCGATCAGGGGAATTTTGTTATACTCGATCAAGGGATATGTTATACTCGATCAAAGACTTTGTTATACTCAACCAGAGGACTTTGTTATACTCGATCAGGGGACTTTGTTATACTCAATGAGGGCTTTTGTTATCCTCGATCAGGAGACTTTGTTATACTCGACCAGCGGACTTTGTTATACTCGATCAGGGGACTTTGTTATACTCGACCAGCGGACTTTGTTATACTCGATCAGGGGAATTTTGTTATACTCGATCAAAGGACTTTGCTATACTTGATTAGGGGCCTTTGTTATACTCGATAAGAAAACTTTGTTATACTCGACAAAGGGACTTTGTTATACTCGTTCAAGGGACTTTTGTTATACTCGATCAGGGGACTTTGTTATACTCGTCCAGGGGCCTTTGATATACTAGATCAGGGGACTTTGTTATACTCGATATGAGGACTTTGTTATACTCGATAAGGGGAATTTATTATACTCGATAAGGGGACTTTGTTAGACTCGAACAGGGGACTTTGTTATACTCGACCAGGGGACTTTGTTATACTCGATTATGCGGCTTTGTTATAGTCGATTAGGGGATTTTGTTATACTCGATGAGGGGCCTTTTTTATACTCGATCAGGGGCCTTTGTTATACTAGATCAGGGGACTTTGTTATACTCGATTAGGGGCCTTTTTTGGACTCGATTAGGGGATTTTGTTATACTCGATTAGGGGACTTTGTTATACTCGATGAGGAGGCTTTGTTATACTCGATCAGGGGACTTTGCTATACTCGACCAAGGGACTTTGTTATACTCGATCAGGGGTCTTTGTTATACTCGACCAGGGGACTTTTTTATACTTGACCAATGGAATTTGTTATACTCGATGAGGGGCTTTTATTATACTTGATCTGGCGACTTTGTTATACTCGAGCAGGAGATTTTGTTATAGTCCATCAGGGGACTTTTTTATACTCGACCAGAGGACTTTGTTATAATCGATCAGGGGACTTTGTTATACTCGTCCATGGGACTTTTTTATACTTGACCAGGGGAATTTGTTATACTGGGCCAGGGGACTTTTTTATACTCGATGAGGCGACTTTGTTATACTCGATCAGGGACTTTTGTTATACTCGATCAGGGGAATTTGTTATACTCGACCAGGGGCCTTTGTTATACTCGATCAGAGGACTTTGTTATACTCGATAAGAGGTCTTTGTAATACTCGATAAGGGGAATTTGTTGTAATGGGCCAGGGGAATTTTTTATACTCGATGAGGCGAATTTGTTATGCTCGATCAGGGACCTATGTTATACTCGACCAGGGGACTTTGTTATACTCGATTTGGCGGCTTTGTTATACTCGATCAAGGGGACTTTGTTATATTCGATGAGGGGCCTTTGTTATACTCGATCAGAGGCCTTTGTTTTACTAGATCAGGGGACTTTGTTATACTCGATTAGGGGCCTTTTTTGGACTCGATGAGGGGTCTTTGTTATACTCGATCAGGGGACTTTGTTATATTCGAGCAGAGGGCTTTGTTAATCTCGAGCAGGGGACTTTCTTATACTCGAGAAGGGGGCTGTGTTATACTCGATCAAGGGACTTTGTTATACTCGATCAGGAGGCTTTGTTATATTCGATCAGGGGAATTTGCTATACTCGACCAGGGGACTTTGTTATTCTCGATCAGGGGTCTTAAGTTATACTCGACGAGGGGACTTTTTTATACTTGACCAATGGACTTTGTTATACTCGATGAGGGGCTTTTGTTGTACTCGATCTGGCGACTTTGTTATACTCGAGCAGAGGACTTTGTTATACTGGACCAGGGGACTTTGGTATACTCGATCAGGGGACTTTGTTATTCTCGATCAGGGGGCTTTAATATACTCGTCTAGGAGGCTTTTTTATACTCAATCAGGGGACTTTGTTATACTCGATCAGGGGACTTTGTCTTACTCGATCAGGGCCCTTTGCTATACTCGCCCAGGGGACTTTGTTATGCTCGATATGAGGAATTTGTTATACTGGGCCAGGGGACTTTTTTGTACTCGATCAGGGGACTTTGTTATACTCGATCAGGGGACTTTGTTATACTCGAACAGGGGCCTTTGTTATACTCGATTAGAGAACGTTGTTACACTCGATCAGGGGACTTTGTCTTACTCGATCAGGGCCCTTTTTTATACTCGACCAGGGGAATTTGTTATAATCGATTAGGGGACTCTGTTATGCTCGATCTAGGGACTTTGTTAAACTGGCCCAGGAGACGTTGTTATACTCGATCAAGGGATATGTTATACTCGATCAGGGGACTTTGTTATTCTGGACCAGGGGACTTTTTTATACTTGACTAATGGACTTTGTTATACTCGATGAGGGGCCTTTGTTATACTCGATATAGGGCACTTTTTTATACTTGACCAGAGGACTTTGTTATATTCGATTTGGGGACTTTGTTATATTCGATTTGGGGACTTTGTTATAATCGACCAGGGGACTTTTTTATACTTGACCAATGGACTTTGTTATACTCAATGAGGGGCCTTTGTTATACTCGATCAGGGGAATCTGTTATACACGACCAGGGGACTTTGTTATACGCGATCAGGGGACTTTTTTATACTCGACCAGAGGACTTTGTTATACTCGATCAGGTGATATGTTATACTCGATCAGGGGACTTTGTTATACTCAACCAGAGGACTTTGTTATACTTAATCAGGGGATTTTGTTACATTCGATTAGGGGCCTTTCTTATACTCGATGAGGGGGCATTGTTATACTCGACCAGGGGACTTTGCTATACTCGACCAGGGGACTTTGTTATACTCGATCAGGGGACTTTGTTATACTCGACCAGGGGACTTTATTATACTCGACCAGGGGGCTTTGTTATACTAGGATCAGGGGACTTTGTTATACTCGATCAGGGAACTTTGTTATACTCATCCAAGGAGCTCTGTTATACTCGATCAGGGGACTTTGTTATACTCGATCAGGGGACTTTGTCTTACTCGATCAGGTGATATGTTATACTCGATCAGGGGACTTTGTTATACTCAACCAGAGGACTTTGTTATACTTAATCAGGGGATTTTGTTACATTCGATTAGGGGCCTTTCTTATACTCGATGAGGGGGCATTGTTATACTCGACCAGGGGACTTTGCTATACTCGACCAGGGGACTTTGTTATACTCGATCAGGGGACTTTGTTATACTCGACCAGGGACTTTATTATACTCGACCAGGGGGCTTTGTTATACTAGGATCAGGGGACTTTGTTATACTCGATCAGGGAACTTTGTTATACTCATCCAAGGAGCTCTGTTATACTCGATCAGGGGACTTTGTTATACTCGATCAGGGGACTTTGTCTTACTCGATCAGGGCCCTTTGCTATACTCTACCGGGGGACTTTGTTATAATCGATCAGGGGACTTTTGTTTCTTTGTTATACTCCAGGGACTTTGTTATACAGGGACTTTATTACACTCGTCCAGGGGCTTTGTTATACTAGGATCAGGGGACTTTGTTATACGATCAGGGGACTTTTGTCATTCTTGTTATACTCCAGGGACTCTCGATCAGGGGTTACTTTGTTAGGGGACTTTGTTATACTCGATCAGGGGACTTTTGTTTCACTCGATCAGGGGACTTTGTTATACTCGACCAGGGGCCTTTG
Source organism: Homarus americanus (assembly GCF_018991925.1). Taxonomy (NCBI): domain Eukaryota; kingdom Metazoa; phylum Arthropoda; class Malacostraca; order Decapoda; family Nephropidae; genus Homarus; species Homarus americanus. Next base: position 23,204 of record NW_024730465.1, read on the forward strand.
TTATACTCGATTAGGGAGTTGTTATACTCGATAAGAGGACTTTGTTATACTCGATATGGGGAATTTGTTATACTCGATAAGGGGACTTTTTTAGACTCGATTAGGGGACTTTCTTATACTCGATGAGTGGCCTTTGTTATACTCGATTAGGGGCCTTTGTTTACTCGAACAAGGGACTATGTTATACTCGATTAGAGGTCTGTTTTGGACTCGATCAGGGGACTTTATTATACACGAGCAGGGGGCTTTGTTATACTCGATCAGGGGACTTTGTTATACTCGATGAGGAGGCTTTGTTATACTCGATCAGGGGACTTTGCTATACTCGACCAGGGGACTTTGTTATACTCGAGCAGGGGGCTTTGTTATACTCGATTAGGGGACTTTGTTATACTCGATCAGGAGACTTTGTTATACTCGATCAGGGACTTTGTTATACTCGACCAGGGAACTTTTTTATACTTGACCAATGGACTTTGTTATACTCGTTGAGGGGCCTTTGTTATACTCGATGAGGGGCTTTTGTTATACTCGATGAGGGGACTTTGTTATACTCCATCAGGGGACTTTGTTATACTCGATGAGGGGACTTTTTTATACTCGACCAGAGGACTTTGTTATACTCAATCAGAGGATATGTTATACTTGATCAGGGGACTTTGTTATACTCAACCAGGGGACTTTGTTATACTCGATCAGGTGACTTTGTTATACTCGTTCAGGGGACTTTTTTATTCTTGATCAGGGGACTTTGTCATACTCGATCAGTGGACATTCCTATATTTGACCAATGGACTTTGCTATACTCGATGAGGGGCCTTTGTTATACTCGAACAGAGAACTTTGTCTTACTCGATCAGGGCCCTTTGCTATACTCGACCAGGGGACTTTGTTATAATCGATCTGGGGACTTTGTTATGCTCGATATTGGGACTTTGTTATACTGGGCCAGGGAACTTTTAGGTACTCGATCAGGCGACTTTGTTATACTCGATCAGGGAACTTTTGTTATACTCGATTAGGGGACTTTGTTATACTCGACCAGAGGCCTTTGTTATACTCGATCAGGGGACTTTGTTATCCTCGATAAGGGGACTTTTTATACTCGATAAGGGGAATTTGTAATACTCGATAAGGGGAATTAATGTTAGACTCGAACACGGGCCTTTGTTATACTCGATCAGAGGCCTTTGTTATACTAGATCAGGGGACTTTGTTATACTCGAATAGGGGCTTTTTTTGGACTCGATGAGGGGCCTTTGTTATACTCAATCAGGGGACTTTCTTATACTCGAGCAGGGGGCTTTGTTATACTTGATGAGGGGACTTTGTTATATTCGATCAGGAGGCTTTGTAATACTTGATGAGGGGACTTGCTATACTCGACCAGGAGACTTTGTTATGCACGATCATGGGACTTTGTTACACTCGCCCAGGCGACTTTTTCATACTTGCTCAGGGGACTTTGTCATACTCGATCAGTGGACTTTCCTATATTTGACCAATGGACTTTACTATACTCGATGAGGGGCCCTTTGTTATACTCGATCAGGGACTTAGGGATACTCCACCAGGGGACTTTTTTAAACTTGACCAATGGACTTTGTAATACTCAATGAGGGGCTTTGTTATACTCGATCAGGGGACTTTGCTATACTGGACCAGGGGACTTTGTTATACTCGATCAGGGGACTTTGTTATACTCGACCAGGGAACTTTTTTAAACTTGACCAATGGACTTTGTTATACTCGATGAGGGCCCTTTATTATACTCGATCAGGGGACTTTGTTATACTCGAGCAGGAGACTTTGTTATACTCCATCAGGGGACTTTTTTTATACTCGACCAGAGGACTTTCTTATACTCGATCAGGGGACTTTGTTATACTCGACCAGGGGACTTTTTTATACCTGACAAATGGACTTTGTAATACTCAATGAGGGGCTTTGTTATACTCGATCAGGGGACTTTGCTATACTGGACCAGGGGACTTTGTTATACTCGATCAGGGGACTTTGTTATACTCGACCAGGGAACTTTTTTATACTTGACCAATGGACTTTGTTATACTCGATGAGGGGCCTTTGTTATACTCGATGAGGGGACTTTGTTATACTCCACCAGGGGACTTTGTTATACTCGATGAGGGGACTTTTTTATACTCGACCAGAGGACTTTGTTATACTCAATCAGGGGATATTTTATACTTGATGAGGGGACTTTATTATACTCAACCAGGGGACTTTGTTATACTCGATTAGGTGACTTTGTTATACTCGATCAGGGGACTTTGTTATACTCGATTAGGGGCCTTTCTTATACTCGACCAGAGGACTTTGTTATACTCGATCAGGGGATATGTTATACTCGATCAGGGGACTTTGTTATACTCAACAAGAGTACTTTGTCATACTCGATCAGGGGACTTTGTTATATTCAATTAGGGGACTTTGTTATACTCGATTAAGGGCCTTTGTTATACTAGACCAGGGTACTTTGTTATACTCGACCAGGGGACTTTGTTATACTCGACCAGGGGACTTTTTTATTCTTGATCAGGGGACTTTGTCATACTCGATCAGTGGACATTCCTATATTTGACCAATGGACTTTGCTATACTCGATGAGGGGCCTTTGTTATACTCTATCAGGGGACTTTGTTATACTCGACCAGGGGACTTTGTTATACTCGATTAGAAAATTTGTTATACTCGACCAGGGGACTTTGTTATACTCCACCAGGGACTCTTTTGTACTCGATCAGGGGATATGTTATACTCGATCAGGGGACTTTGTTATACTCGGTTCAGGGGACTTTGTTATACTCGTCCAGGGGGCTTTGTTATACTAGGATCAGTGGATGTTGTTATGCTTGATCAGGGGACTTTGTCTTACTCGATCAGGGCCCTTTGTTATACTCGACCAGGGGACTTTGTTATAATCGATTAGGGGACTTTGTTATGCCCGATCTGGGGACTTTGTTAAACTGGGCCACGAGACGTTGTTATACTCGATCAGGGGCTTTTGTTATACTCGATAAGCGGACTTTGTCATACTCGATTAGGGGACTTTGTTATACTCGACCAGGGGACTTTTATATACCTGACCAATGGACTTTGTTATACTCAATGAGGGGCCTTTGTTATACTCGATCAGGGGACTTTGTTATACGCGATCAGGGGACCTTTTTATACTCGACCAGATGACTTTGTTATACTCGACCAGTTGATATGTTATTCTCGATCAGGGGATTTTGTTATACTCAACCAGAGGACTTTGTTATACTCAATCAGGGGACTTTGTTATACTCAATCAGAGGATATGTTATACTTGATCAGGGGACTTTGTTATACTCAACCAGGGGACTTTGTTATACTCGATCAGGTGACTTTGTTATACTCGTTCAGGGGACTTTTTTATTCTTGATCAGGGGACTTTGTCATACTCGATCAGTGGACTTTCCTATATTTGACCAATGGACTTTACTATACTCGATGAGGGGCCCTTTGTCATAATCGATCAGGGACTTAGGGATACTCCACCAGGGGACTTTGTTATACTCGATCAGGGGACTTTGTTATACTCGACCAGAGGACTTTGATATATTCGATCAGGGGATATGTTATACTCGATCAGGGGACTTTGTTATACTCAATCAGGGGACTTTGTTATACTTGATTAGGGGACTTTGTTATACTCGATCAAAGGACTTTGTTATACTTTATTAGAGGACTTTGTTATACTCGACCAGGGGCCTTTGTTATACTCGATTAGAAAACTTTGTTATACTCGACCAGGGGCCTTTGTTATTCTCGATTAGTAAACTTTGTTACACTCGACCAGGGGACCTTGTTATACTCCACCAGGGACTTTTTTATACTCGATCAGGGGATATGTTATACTCGATGAGGGGACTTTGTTATACTCGGTTCAGGGGACTTTGTTATACTCGTCCAGCGGGCTTTGTTATACTAGGATCAGGGGACTTTTTATGCTCGATGAGGGGACTTTGTCTTACTCGATCAGGGCCCCTTTTTATACTCGACGAGGGGAATTTGTTATAATCGATTAGGGAACTCTGTTATGCTCGATCTAGGGACTTTTTTAAACTGGGCTAGGACACGTTGTTATACTCGATCAAGAGATATGTTATACTGGACCAGGGGACTTTTTTATACTTGACCAATGGACTTTGTTATACTCGATGAGGGGCCTTTGTTATACTCGATCAGGGGAATTTGTTATACTCGAGCAAGGGACTTTGTTATACTCGATCAGGGGACTTTTTTATACTCGACCAGAGGACTTTGTTATATTCGATTAGGGGACTTTGTTATACTCGACCAGGGGACTTTTTTATACTTGACCAATGGACTTTGTTATACTCAATGAGGGGCCTTTGTTATACTCGATCAGGGGACTTTGTTTATACGACCAGGGGACTTTGTTATACGCGATCAGGGGACTTTTTTATACTCGACCAGAGGACTTTGTTATACTCGATCAGGGGATATGTTATACTCGATCAGGGGACTTTGTTATACTCAACCAGAGTACTTTGTTATACTCGATCAGGGGACTTTTTTATACTCAATCAGGGTACTTTGTTATACTCAATCAGAGGATATGTTATACTTGATCAGGGGACTTTGTTATACTCAACCAGGGGACTTTGTTATACTCGATCAGGTGACTTTGTTATACTCGTTCAGGGGACTTTTTTATTCTTGATCAGGGGACTTTGTCATACTCGATCAGTGGACTTTCCTATATTTGACCAATGGACTTTACTATACTCGATGAGGGGCCCTTTGTCATAATCGATCAGGGACTTAGGGATACTCCACCAGGGGACTTTGTTATACTCGATCAGGGGACTTTGTTATACTCGACCAGAGGACTTTGATATATTCGATCAGGGGATATGTTATACTCGAACAGGGGACTTTGTTATACTCAATCAGGGGACTTTGTTATACTTGATTAGGGGACTTTGTTATACTCGATCAAAGGACTTTGTTATACTTTATTAGAGGACTTTGTTATACTCGACCAGGGGCCTTTGTCATACTCGATTAGAAAACTTTGTTATACTCGACCAGGGGCCTTTGTTATTCTCGATTAGTAAACTTTGTTACACTCGACCAGGGGACTTTGTTATACTCCACCAGGGACTTTTTTATACTCGATCAGGGGATATGTTATACTCGATGAGGGAACTTTGTTATACTCGGTTCAGGGGACTTTGTTATACTCGTCCAGCGGGCTTTGTTATACTAGGATCAGGGGACTTTGTTATGCTCGATGAGGGGACTCTGTCTTACTCGATCAGGGCCCCTTTTTATACTCGACCAGGGGAATTTGTTATAATCGATTAGGGGACTCTGTTATGCTCGATCTAGGGACTTTTTTAAACTGGGCCAGGACACGTTGTTATACTCGATCCAAAGAGATATGTTATACTCGACCAGGGGACTTTTTATACTTGACCAATGGCCTTTGTTATACTCAATGAGGGGCCTTTGTTATACTCGATCAGGGGACTTTGTTATACTCGACTAGGGGACTTTGTTATATGCGATCAGGGGACTCTTTTATACTCGACCAGAGGACTTTGTTATACTGGACCAGGGGACTTTGTTATAGTCGATCAGGGAACTTTGTTATAAACGATCAGGGAACTTTATTATACTTGTCAAGGGGACTTTGTTATACTCGATCAGGGGACTTTGTTATACTCGATCAGGAGACTTTGTCTTACTGGATCAGGGCCCTTTGTTATACTCGATCAGGGGACTTTGTTATA
>NW_024730466.1:0-1419 GCF_018991925.1 Homarus americanus
GCATTCTGTGCTTGCATGAGCATTCTGTGCCTGCATGTGAGTATTCTGTGCCTACATGTGAGCATTCTGTGCTTGCATGAGAGCATTCTGTGCCTGCATGTGAGTATTCTGTGCCTGCATGTGAGTATTCTGTGCCTGCATGTGAGTATTCTGTACCTGCATGTGAGTATTCCGTGCTTGTATGTGAGTATTCTGTACCTGCATGTGAGTATTCCGTGCCTGTATGTGAGTATTCTGTACCTGCATGTGAGTATTCTGTACCTGCATGTGAGTATTCCGTGCTTGTATGTGAGTATTCTGTACCTGCATGTGAGTATTCCGTGCCTGTATGTGAGTATTACGCATGTAGGTATTCTGTACTGCATGTAGTGTTCTGTACCATGGTGTTACGTACCTGCATGTAGGTGTTATACCTGCATGTGGAGTATTCTGTACCTGCGTGTGAGTGTTCCGTGCTTGTGTAACCCCAGTATTCTGTACACCATGCAGTATTCTGTACCTGCATGTAGGTATGTACCTGCATGTGAAGTATTCACTGCATGTGAGTATTTAAATGCTTGTATGTGAGTGTTCTCTACCTGCATGTAGTGTTCAAATGTGTATGCTTAATTCCATTGCCTGTATGTGAGTATTCTGTGCCTGCATGTGAGTATTCCATTGCCTGTATGTGAGTATTCTGTACCTGCATGTGATGTTCGTGCCTGTAGCATGTGGTATTTCTATGCCTGCATGTGAGTATTCACCTGCATGTAGTGTTTCGTGCCTGTATGTGATGTGTACCTGCATGTAGTGTTCTGTACACCATAGTGTGTCTGTGCCTGTATGCCATTCTTTACCTGCATGTGAGAGTATTCATTACTGTATGTTAAGTATTCTATACCTGCATGTAAAGAGTATTCCGTACCTGTATGTAGTATTCTTTACCTGCATGTGAGTGTTAAATGCCTGTATGTAAGTATTCTGTACCTGCATGTAAGTATTCTGTACCTGCATATGAAGTATTTACTTCTTGCGTGTATACACACTGCATGTGATATTTACCTGTATGTAAATATTCTGTACCTGCATGTAAGTATTCCGTGCCTGTATGTAGTATTCTGTACATGTAGGTATTCCGTGCCTGTATGTGGAGTATTCTGTACCTGCATGTGAGTATTCCGTGCCTGTATGTGAGTATTCTGTACCTGTATGTGAGTATTCCGTGCCTGTATGTGAGTATTCTTTACCTGCATGTGAGTATTCCGTGCCTGTATGTGAGTATTCTGTACCTGTATGTGAGTATTCTGTACCTGCATGTGAGTATTCCGTGCCTGTATGTGAGTATTCTTTACCTGCATGTGACTATTCCGTGCCTGTATGTGAGTATTCTGTACCTGCATGTGAGTATTCCGTGCCTGTATGTGAGTATTCTGTACCTGC
>NW_024730467.1:0-13257 GCF_018991925.1 Homarus americanus
GATACTGTATATGATATGATAAGTTAGCCTGTGCTAAGAACTTCAACATAGACTACTGAAAACACGTTGTAAGGTAATTTAGCCTATTGTAAGTTGGTGAGCTTCATTTGCTGAAGGAACTGCACAACTTTTCATTACTAATTGGTACAAATTTTACGTTTCCATTGTTTACTGGCAGTAAATGGTAAATATTTTTCATGTCTGAAGCTAAAAGTTGCATCTCACCCCCACACTAGTGGTGATGTTACATTTGACCAAAAAGACGCTGGTGTTTTATCCCAGCAGTGGGTGGACCAGCATTTTAGCTTAAGGTCCGCGTAGGTAATATTCCTACAAATCTTTAAAAAAAAAAAAAAAAAAAGTTTGTTCAGATTTTGTCCGAATTATCCGAAATCCGGATTAAAGGGGTCCGAATTAACGAGGGTCGACTGTATGTATATTGTATAAGGTGCATTCAGAAACATTATTTAAAGAATATAGTTTGCAATGTTCACAAATTGTATTGTTTTGGGGGGAAAAGAGGGTAAAAAGCCACACAAAAGACATGAAAAGGTCACAATTGGGAATGCATCTCATTATTATTGCTTTATTTTGATGGTAATTAATGATTCGCTATAAGACAATTCACCTTACTGCAATATTGGAGGACACATTAACGTCGTTATTTGAGGCTTTACTGTACTGTATGTGTAATTTAGAATAATGTCTGGGATTTTGTGGTATATTGGTAGTATGGGTATTACTTGAGGTCTTATTACCTCTCATATAGCTATAAATTTTTTAGTTTTAAATTTATTTTCTCCTCTGTTAGAGTTGTGTCAGCAAGTTATGGTCTTTTACGGAGAAAGTTGGTGAGAAGTGTGGTGGGGAGGAGTGTAGCCTGGCAGCAGGAGAGGTCTTACCGCCCACCTCCATCGGTACTAGATAAGTTTAAGGTATATATACTGTACAAATAATGCTCACCCATTTGCAAGATTTTATGAAGGTTTTGTTTATAATTCATGTGAATGTGTGTGTTAGAATGTATTAAATTTATAAACTTTTCTATTTTGTATTAAAAATTTATGCCCTGTATACTGTAGTTGAAACTAAATCTGATTATTACAATTTCATGACATCTTTAAATGGTCTTTAGATACATGGTACAGTACGGGTATTAGTATTGCACAGTATAGTATAGTATATTTAAAGTTAATTTTGTTTCCATTTTAGTAATGCTTGTGGTTTATGTGAACCCCATTTATTGAAAAGAAATTTGTGAGTAAAGTGCTGCTAGGAAATTTTGGTTTAAAACTTTTCAATGGCTTTAACCTTATCAGTGTAATTTGTAATATATTATGAGTAAATTTAGTCAAATACACTATAACAGTACAGTATTCAGATTACGCGAATCATAACCAGGGATGGAGTGAATACAGGAGTTCAGTATTCAAATACAAATACAGTACTGTAGTAGTACAGTACTGTACAGTACTTCAATTTCTTATGAATGTGAATACAGTACACTACAATTTTTTTTCTCCGAATAAGAATGTAAATACAGCTCCTCCCCGACTTACGACGGGGTTAGGGACCCAAATCCAGGTCGTAAGTCGAAATGGTCGTAAGTCGAAAATGCTTAAATAATACATAGAAAATCTAAAATGGGAGTCTCTTTTTCTTCTCAGCTCCACAAAACTCTCACTTTTAAGCTTGCCAGCCATTTTAAAGTGAATTACAAACGAAAATTTTTGTCTGTGTACTGAAGTTGGGACTTGAAAATACGTAATTTGACAAAATTTTGGTACGACTGAGGCAGGTCGTAAGTCGAGTAGATCGTAAGTCAGGGAGGAGCTGTAATATAGCACGGACTTGAGTGTAGACTGTCATATTTTTAATAGATTTGTTTCTGATTATTTGTGAGAGTACAGGGGTCCCCCAAATTCGCGGGAGTAAGGTTCTCAAAATGGCCGAATCGCCAAATCCGCGAATAACATTTGTGGACTGGGGGAGGGGGGGGGTACATTTTTACTTGAGTACAAAGAAATGTATACTGTATTCCCTTTATGTGTTTGCTCTTAGGACAATTATTTCTTTTACCTGTAGTACATTATTGTATATAAGTGTGTGTGTGTGTAGACACATGGACTTGGGGGTAGACTCGCATTTTTAATAAATTTGTTTCTGATTATTTGTGAGAGTATTTTCCCATTACCTGTATTATTTATTTGTATGTGTTTTGTGTGTGCAGGTAAAAGAAATAATTGTCCTAAGAGCAAACACATAAAGGGAATACGGTATACATTTCTTTGTATTCAAGTAAAAATGTACTCCCCCCACACCATATCAGCATATGTTGTTTGCTGACTTGGCGATTTGTGGCCATTTTCAGAACCTAACCCCCACGAATTTGGGGGGCCCTTGTACTTTAGTTGTTTATAGCAATGTATTCAAATACAAATATGAGTAATTTAATTTTCTGTACAATATTTGAATGCATATAAATATGAATACCCGGTACTGTACACTATCCCTGTTCATATCTGTACAGTATTTGACCAGATAAAGGATGGAAGATTTTGAACTGCTTGGAACTTGAACTATAACTTTGGCTTTGCTTGGTTTGGTGCACCTGCCATTAACACCGCAGCTCACCACTGACTGCCTGCACCCATTACAGAAATATCTTGGTACATGTAGGATTGGGCACACTACAAATACTGTATGTACAGTACTTTAAACTTTGATTAAAGCCATTTAACATAATGGAAACTGTAACCTCATCTTTCTGTCTCTTCTTCCTCTCCTATTTTAATTACAGTGGTAAGCATGGCTGAATGACAATAATTGAAGAGAATATGTGTACTGTATTTGCTATAAGCTCCAGCCATTGTAAAATATACTGTACATACATACTGTAGTTGAAAAAGGCTTGCAATAAAAAGTCCTGTACAGGCAGACTCTAATGTATAAGGCAAGGGCGGGTTCTGGGGGTCCTCCCCTCTTTTCACCAGAAAATTCCAATACGGTACTTTTTCTTAATGCAGTATTGTACTCAGGCATGTTTGTACAGGGCATACTGTAGTAAAAAGTGTTTACTATTGACTTCAGAATATCTCCTAATATCAAGTGCGCATGGCTTCAAAATGCCTATGATGTTGATCAGATTTATGACATATTTACCCCCCCAAACCCCCCAGCTGGGTGGGCTTGCTGCGCTCGCCATGTTCCCCCACCCACAATTTCTTGGAACCCCCTTTTTTTATATTCCTGGATCTGTCCCTGTAAGGATTTGATTTACAAATTTAAGTAATTATGAAAAAGATTATTCTGTAACAATATTTTAGGTACAGGTACACTCGCACCAAAAAGTATCGGTGCAGGGTGAGATCGACGACTTCCGAAACGATACGTATACACTGTGATATGTCGGGAAGGTTGGTAAGTGTATCCTCATAACCCCTCCCTCCACTAGGTGTTGCCATATGGCTGACAATCAGTGTGTTTGTTTCCTCTTTTCGGATTGTTGCTTTGTGTCGACTGAATGATGAGCGAGGGTTCGGTCTCGGTGAACGTGGGTATAAAACAGAGGCAATATGAAGCAGTAGAGATCTATACATGCCAGACGACATGGAAACCTCAGAGGGAACACGAGGAGCTATTATTGCCCTTCATAACGAAGGGTTTGGCGTCACAGATATTAGCTGGCGGGTTGGTGTCCACAGGAACACCGCTGCATGATGGATTCATTCAATGGATTCATTCGGCGATACCTCGAAACTGGTGCTACAGATGACAGGTCTCGGAGCGGCCGTCCACGCTGCACCACCCCTCAGGACGACCAGGTTGAGTGGTTTATTTGGTAGCATAAATTAATGTGGCAATATTCACAAGTATCACAAATAATTTTGTTAACAGGGAGCTCCTCATATTTCATACTGTCTATTTATCACTTCCCGACCTTATTTATAACGGTTTGTTTCACTTGACCAAGGCTGCCAACATACGGCTGGAACAACTCGCCTTTCCCAATACCTATCGTCACTGGTCTCAAATTGTTCACACTACAGTATGCACCGATACTTTTTGTTGCGAGTGTACAATGCTTAGGTTTGTGTTTTCTACAAAGGCTTAATGCCTCTGTATTATATAAACTTACTGTATTAATGATAAGTTTCATATGTATATTTTTCCAGGGGCATGTTGTAGATTTGCGTTCTGACACCTTAACTAAACCCAGTCCCGGCATGAAGAAGGCCATGATGGATGCACTACTTGGGGATGATGTCTATCGTGAAGATCCAACAGTGTCAGGTATAAACATTACTCTCTTTATATGTCTTTATATGAAGCAGGGTGGCTGGACGTATGTTGATCCTCTGATTCTTACCATTCAGCAGCTAATGAATTTTTCCATTCCTTAAGTATGATGCTAAATGCTTGAATAGAATGAGTTAACCCATTAAATATTGGTACAGTGACTTATCCTTTTATTTTAGATGACATTGTGGTCATGGGGTTAAAGTTGTACAGTCAACACTCACTTTACACGGTTAATATAACCCACAGGGTACCGCGGAAAGTGAGAAACGCGTAAAGTGAACAACATAACATATGGGATTAATTGAAATAGAGACCGGGCCGACCCCCAAACTCCACTTTTTGACCACACACAACTATGTTGTAGTAAAAATTTTATCTTAACTTTATGATGGTATGCACAAACAATTAATATAGAAGAGGTTAGGTTAGGAAAAATAAAGGTTAAGTTAGGAAAAATAAAGGTTAGGTTAGGAAAACTAAAAGTTAGGTTGAACACTTACGTTAGTAGAAGAGATGGATCGGCATACGGGGATGGAGGCTGGTTCCGAGGCAGAGGGCAGGCTACTGGCTCTCAGGTGAGTCACCATCACTGTCATCCACACTTGTCAGGGCCTCCCTGACAAATCCCTCAAAGTCATCTTCACTGTCTCTACCTCTGTCAATATCACTGGCTTGGGCTGGCTGTGGTGGGTTGCGGGCGAAGAACTCTGTTATGCTTTGCTGACGGCTGGTGTTTATGTTGTCGTGATAAACCTTGAAGTAGGGCTCCATAGTCTGCAACAGCTGGGTAGTGAAGATTTCATACCTGTTTGCGTCAGGGTCGTCGGAAAGGAGGAGCTTGATTTTCTCAACACACTCGATGGCACCCCTAACATTACTATGGGATAAGCGGTGTTCTTCTTGGGATGACGCACCACCTGCCTCTTCACTGACGTCATCATCATCTACCATCTCGTCGGTAGTCACATCAGGATCCCTTATCACCTCCAGGATGTCGTCGTTGGTGGTCTTGGAGAAGCCTGCAGCTGTAACACTGCGCAGCTTCTCTGGCAAGGTCCACTGCTACTGCAACAGTCTGAACCTCACCAGTCACAGATTGACTCTGCCTTACGCCCGGAATGCCTTGCAACACATGTCTCCATGCGTGACGAACAGTTGCTACAGACAGCTGATCCCATGCCTCCACCAAGAAGTCCACAGCTTTCTTGATGTTGAATATTCTCCAGATTTGTTTGAAAAGTATTTTTTGCTCTGCCAACTGTTGATCCTCGTCGTCTTCGCTCTTGCTATCGGTGGTGGTGTCACTCAGGTTACGCAACTCTTCCCTGGTGTTGGTGTAGTCATTCAGGAGCTTGAATTTTTTTGTTGAGAATGCAGCTTTTACATTACAGATTAACTCTTGGTCCATGGGCTGTAATATAGACGTAGTGTAGGGAGGAAGGAAGACCACTTTTACGTTGGGGTGACGATCTAACAGTAGGGGCGAGTGTCCTGGTGAGTTGTCCAGCAGCAACAAAATCTTGAATGGCACATTCTGTTGCTCACAGAATTTCTTTACATCGGGAATGAAAGTCATCAAACCGGGAGAGGGACAGTGTAGAGAACATCCACGCCTTACGTGCGGTCAGCCAGTGGACATTTAGCTTGGTCATGTCCATGCTCTTGTAGGCGTGCGGCTTGCGGGCTGTGTGGATCACCGATAACTTGAGCTTACAGGTACCAGAGGCATTGGTGGTAAACAGGACGGTGATGCGCTCCTTCTGCATCTTCTGGCCCCGAATATTGCTGGCATTCTTCACAACGAAGGTCTTGGAAGGTAGCTTTTTCCAAAAAAGACCAGATTCGTCCATGTTAAACACCTGGTCGTCGGTGTACTGTCCTTCCTCCATAATCTCACTTAAAAACGGAGGAAATTCCCTAGCCGCAGCACGGTCAGCACTAGCTTCTTCACCACCAATGTTTATATTGGTGATCTTGTTCTGCATCTTAAACCTCTGTAACCACCCAGAGGAAGCATTAAAGGGTTTGGGCTCTGTAATTCCCATCTTTCGTGACACTGCAGCATACAGTTCACGTGCGTACTCCTTAACAGAGCGCGTGTCCACCGCCATGTTCCGTCGCGCCTGACGCACCAAGTAGCTCACAAGTAATTTTTCCGTCTTGAGAAGCACCTGGTTGTGGAAATACTTGATCATAGAAGCACCTGTAGACTTTGTGATCTTCATGTGCTCCTTTATCTTGGCTGCATCCTTCTTTATCGTCCGGATCGTAGATTCGTTCGCACCATGTTGGCGCGCCAAATCAACCTGTCTTGTTCCTTTCTCTAACTCTTGGATGATCTTGTACTTCACCTCGTAGCTCAAGGAACGTCGTGTCTTCTTGGGCTTAGGGCGGTGTGGCCTGGAGGGATGAAACTGCCGCGGCTAGGTCAAGAGTCGTCTTTCCTCCCGCCCTCCCTCCCCTGGGTGGACACATCATATTACTTTAAACCAATTACAGCTAGCAGCGGAGGGAGGTAGGGATGCATGGCCAATCACAGTCCGATACTTCATATGACGTCACTGATAACGCAACAGAGACATGCACTGCGCAACCTTACCGCGCGGCTTGCCCAGGCGGAGGCGGGAGCAGGCGGGTGGGGCGAATCTAAAAATAGCGTCGAGTTGGACACTCTCCGAGTAAAGGGGTACACGACCGCGGAATGTGAGCATCCTGGTTTCCGGCAGGGTACCGCGTAAATGTGGAAACGCGGAATGTGGGACCGCGTAAAGTGAGGGTTGACTGTATTGAGTACTGAACATGTTATTAACAGACAAGTCTCGGCTCTTACTTTCATCTTCAAACATCACGTGAATGAACGCATGTGAATATGACCTAATTCTTAATTATAGTTTTTCTTCTAAGGATATTTTTTCTCATTTTCATAGAGCTGGAGAATTGTATGGCAGCTTGTACGGGAAAGGACTCGGCCCTGTTTGTACCATCAGGCACTATGGGAAACCTTATTTGTGGTAATTTATTATTATAGAAAAAGAAATCAGTAGCAAAGACAAATTGCATGCTTTAACCTGCTGTTAGTGCTTGCCTACACAAAATAGATTAGAGATAAAAAAGTATTTAATTTATCAGAAAGTTAATTATATTATGAATACCTGTAGTATGAGTGTTCCATTTGCTTGAGTTAAGTTGTATATCAAGATTAAGGGGGCACTTTATTTTTGTATGGTTTGGAGTTAGACACACACATGGTATGAGGGCTTTTAGTGCAGTAGAGCACACAGGAAGGGAGTGTACTTTTACTGTACTGTACCTATAGATGGGAAGAACACCTTGGGAGGGAGAAGGATTACTGTATATCTGTTGCATAGCAAAGCACACAGGGTGGAGGGCAGCTTGATAGAACGTACAAAACGTATAGAATCTGGATGACTGATGCTCTTTGTAACTGCCAAATAGGAAGTACAGTACTGTACAGTTTGACTATAATTCTTGAACAAAGTTTTGCATAAAAACAGCCACAACCAGAATCCTAAGTAGATCTACAGTTCCTCCTTGAGGCCAGTCTAATGTGGACCTGGAACCTGGCCCAGATTTTTCTACTAATGCTATTGGTTTGCTTAGATTGTGTCAGGGATAGGGTAGCTTTGGTTAGGTTCAAGGTCTGCTTTTTATTGAGCTCCCCTTCTTATGGCTATACACTGTACTTGTTGATGTGACTGAATATTTTTAATTGACTAATTAAAATTTCAATTGTTTTCTACATTCCTATGAAAGGGAAATATAAATAAGCACTCTACTGCATTTTAAAGTAATGAGATTATAGTCAAATAATTTCAATGTAATGTATAGTTTGGCAAGGGGATCAGAGAAGTAGGTTGTATTTACCCAGATAGGGTGCTGCAGGTTGGTGGATATAGTGCTCACCTGTCCTTAAAGTCACTGGTTCAATCCTGGGGCATCTTATTACAGTATACTGTACAAATTGGGGAATTAAAGGTGGTTGAGTGCAGATCTGGCCATGCTGCCACCTTGTATACCTAAGGCATACATTGTGCTGTATCCACACTGTTCCTAATGGGTAGACATGACTGTGGGACCAACTTTCTCTTTCATTTATCCAAATGCTGCAGTATTAGGCCACTGTGAGCATCGAGGATCAGAAGTACTACTGGGTGATCAAGCACACATCTTCCTCTATGAACAGGCTGGTATGGCTCAGGTCAGTTCTTCAGAGTTGGTATAGTCTTAGGTTACAATACATGTGTATGTGACTGTACATGTGCAACTGTTTAATTCAGGATAGACTTAAAGTTTTTTTTAACTTGTATTTTAGCTCTGTGGAAGGGTTACTGTGTGTAGTTGACACATTGCTGGTTGAATTGTGAAGTATGATAAAGGAACATTTATAATAACATTAGCTTAGGGATCGTGTAAGGAATTGTTGTGACAATAATAATTTTGTAATCATGGTTGTTCAGTCCTATGTGAAAAATAGTGATGGTGATGGTATTTAAGGTTGCAGGAGTGTTATTGACTGTACAGTAGATACTGTAGTGTATTTGAGGCAGCACACTGTAGAGAAGTTGTATAATTAGAAAAAGAAGAATTCTTAGGCAATTTTTATGTTAAGTAAGGCAGTGAGAAATAATGAATGACAGTAAGTGAATGAGATTCTGTATTGGTTATGATTTTAGTTACTCTGTGCTGCAGCAGGAAAGGGCCTATAACAGTAAAAAATATCAGAAAATAATGGTGTATTTGTTCTTGAGCTGAAGCCTGTAGTGAAATTTTTCTAAGTT
The DNA here is from genome assembly GCF_018991925.1 of Homarus americanus. Taxonomy (NCBI): domain Eukaryota; kingdom Metazoa; phylum Arthropoda; class Malacostraca; order Decapoda; family Nephropidae; genus Homarus; species Homarus americanus. The sequence goes on from NW_024730467.1 coordinate 9,102, forward strand.
AATACTGGACAAAATGCCACATGATTTTAATCTGCAGTGATTTGTAAATTAATTGCAGATTTTTTTAATTGAAACCTATTGAATGAATTGACTTCATAATTATATTACACACGGATACAAAGAATTTGGTAGTTCTTGGCTGTTGCAGACAAACACGCCATGACTTGATCAACATTCTTGGAAGGATACAGCACTATGTTCTTGTGTTTTTCCAGCTTGGTGGTATACAGCCTCACATCATCCCCACTGAACCAAATGGAACATTTGATGTTAATGAGATATCAGCAAGGTTGCGTGTTGAAGATGTACACTGCCCAAGAACCACACTTATATGTATTGAAAATACTCAAAATGTATGTGGTGGGAAGGTTGTGCCTTGTCACTGGATTGATGAGGTAAATATTGTGATTCCACTTGTTTCATTTAGCTGAAGTTGTGGTGAAATTATTATTATTTTTTATTTATTTTATTTTATTTTATTTATTTATTTATTTTCCTCCTGGGAATAGCCCACCTGGGCACAGGTCATCGACCTACAATGGGGACTAGGGGGCAAAAAAAATAAGAGTAAAAAGAAATTAAGAATAGAAAAGAAGAACATTATATAACTACACCACGAAGATGCTGGAAAACCAGCTTGTTAAAGTGAGACATTGTATGAGTATGGAAAAACAGAAAAAGGCAGAGCATTCCACAGTTTAGCTGTGTGAGGAAAGAAGGATGTACTATAGTGGGTTATTCTAGTGTGACCGACATGCACAGAGAAACAGTGGGCACCGCGGGCAAGACGAGTGTTACAAGCCCACAGCCTTGCCTGCGGTAGTTAGTTAGTAGTTTATTGAAAAAAGTATAAATACATGGTAAATATATACAGTGATCCCTCGGTTAACGAGCGCCTCGGTTAACGAGATTTCGGTTAACGATTCACCTTCCTTAGGATTCTTAACTTCGGTTAACGAGCAATCCCTCGATTAACGAGTTTTTTACGAGCCGACTTCAACGTGTTTTTGCTTGCATTTGGCGGTCCACCAGCTGTAGTATTAGTCCGCCAATACAGTAATCGGTTTTAGGGCTTAAATTCCTTACTATTTTAGTAAATATGAAGAAGTTTATACTATTCAATAATTTTAAAAGTTTTTTACAGGTTGACAATCCCTTATCCGAAATCCTTGGGACCAGAGGCATTTCGGATTTTGGAATTTTTCGGTATTCAGAATGGTTAGGGTTTTTTTTTTTATTAGCCCATCCGGGCACAAGTCACTGACCCACATTGGGACCTGGAGGGGGGCGAAAATATAATAATAATTATAATAATAATGATAATACAGGTAATAATAATAATTCATAGGTCTAGGTCGTGTTTCTCACTTTTTATCTTTTTTCATTCTTGTATTTCTTTATTATTATTATTATTATTATTATTATTTTATTAATACAGTATTATTGTTACCATTATTATTTTATTTTGGTGTATTTTGTAATTAAAATTTTTATTTACTATGAATAATAATAATAATAATTATTATTATTATTATTATTATTATTATTATTATTATTATTATAATTATAATTAGTATTACCATTACATTTTCACCCCCCAGGCCCCGATGTGGGTCAGTGATCTATGCCTGGGTGGGCTAATCCCTTTAAAAAAAAAAAAAAAAAAATATGCTCCACAAAAAACTTTCGGTTTTCAGAGCTTTTTGGTATTCGGAATTTTGGATAAAGGTTTGTCAACCTGTATTAACTTTTTTAGTAATTTCAACAATTATTGAACATAATTGAAGGTAAAGAAACTAGTTTCTGGCGTGCCATCCAGCCTGTTAACACACCAGACAGGCGTTAATCTCTCTCTGTTTTCAGTGGAGGTAACATTTTGCTTGAGACTCTCTTCAACTAAATGGTTTTTTTGTGTGTTTCCAAGCAAATTATTGGTCATTTTGAAATTTATTTTACATATTGAAAATATATAATGCAGTGCAGTGTTGATTTAAAGAAAATAATCTTGAATTACACCAAGAGAACTAAAATTTTATGGGTGAAATGGTGCCATGGGGTGACTTCTCTTCCACCCCAATGCCTTCTCTTCTCCCTTCTCCTCCACCCCCATTCTAATTCCCATCATCATCATCCAGGAGCCTTCTACATACACACCTCAAAGTAAGTGTACTTTTCTACCTTTTTTGTTGAATTTAGGAAATTTTTGGTGAGCTGGAACCAATTACCCAAAAACCCATTGAAACAATGGTTTCGGTTAACGAGCAACCTGCTGGAACAGATTGTGCTCGTTAACCGAGGGACCACTGTACAAAGATTTCAAAATACATTTGTCCAACAAAATATTTTAAATAAAAAATAACATGTAAGGGCAATTTCAAACCTAACTATAGATTCCTATTACCTCATGTACAAAATTACATAATTCAGGCACATATGCATTTTCATTTAAGAGTTCACTAATACTAGAGAAAGTCAGCATGTGATACCTTTCGCGACAATGTGCAGAGAGCGGACCATCAATCAACACATGTCGTTCACTTTGTACATGACTGTCGTCTCACTGACATACTCTCAACTCTGCCGGTGTGCGACTCCACCCGCCTGTCTCTACTGTAAGGTTGTGTGACATTAGTCTCAGCCAGGTGAACGACTCACGCTGAAAATCCGGGATAAATTTCTTACTTAAGTATATCTCATGCACTGTCATAAAAGGGTTCATATCCGATATGTACGCAGCAAATTTTGTAGCACCAGCTGACCTCTCCATTACCAGATTCGCCATTTTATCTAATGGGTTTGTGTTACAGTCTAAGGCAGGGGTCACCAAACTACGGCCTGTGGGCCGGATCCCAAGTCCTTCCCCGGCTCGTGGTAGCTACGCCTATGCTCTGACGTTACCAGAGCTTTCGTTCTGGCTTGCAAGTATTGAACAGAATGATTATGCGGCCCACGCTCGTCATTCTTTCAGTTATCCGGCCCACTGTGAAAAAAGTTTGGTGACCTGACTCTAAGGTAATTGCTCTCGCCATGAATCTGAATCCTAGTGTATTTGCTATCCTACATAAATCATATACCAAATGAAGAGGTTGTTCCATGTTCATTATCTCATGTTTTGATTTCATAAACTTGCATCTTCTGTCTGCGATAATGTCTTGGATTGGGGGAATACCTGACTCGATCATGCACAGATTCATACTCGTGTTTTTCCTCACGCCTAACAAGCACGTCACCAGTTTATTATACACGGGTATATATATGTGTGTGTGTGTGTTATTATTATTATTATTATTTTGTTGATGTGTGTTGAAGCCTGTAATAATAATAATTAGACCACTGTATAGTAACCCCATTAAAGAAAATAGAGTACAGCACTGTACATATTTATGAATAAGATAATATATTTTCTAAAAAATAATGTATGGTATTTTTCATGAAATTTATTATCTTATTTATTATTAAAATATAAACAGTACTGTATTGTCTTTAATGGGGATACTGTACAGTGGTCTAATCAGATTTAATATAGGCCTAATGAGAGCACATGTATTAGATGAGATTTAGTGTAAATGTGCTGGAGGTGGGGGGAGGGACTGGCCGCTGCTGCTTTCACCAGTTTGTTTTCATGTATTCATTATTATAGTCTGGCAAGACTCATATGATCAGCATATTATGGTATAGTTTTCATCATAAATAATATAACATACAGTATTAAATAATTTAAAAAATACGATTCTGTATATACCGTATATACTCGTCTATAACCCCCACTCGTTTATAGGTCGACCCTGATTTTTTGACCAAAAAATCGTTAATTTATGATATTCCTCGTTTATAGGTCGACCCAAGTTTTTGGGGGTAATGGAACAACAAAACCTTCAGTAAAAACCCTCTATGTCCTATAAACTGAGGCTCGCCGTGCCTAAAACACCGAGTGCCGAAGGCAAATTGTTTACCATTTATTATTACGACGCTTTACACTGAAACGCGGGTAGTTTCAACAAAAAAATTTTATATTTCCATTCAAGTATTTATTCAAGTCAATTAGGAGGGAATATTATTGTAATACAGGTTGTACCTCTCTAGTCCGGCATTCTGTGGTCCGGAAACTCCCGTGGTCCGGAACGATTTTAGTTTGTCCAATAGGTAGATAGGCAGC
>NW_024730468.1:0-15814 GCF_018991925.1 Homarus americanus
GGGTGAATAGACAACGGTATTGAGTTTCAGGTGCAGGCAAATTGCATGATACATCAGTGTTGAGATCATGTGCTGTTTAGTCCGAGAGCTTGAGGGAGTGTGTGTGTGTGTGTTATAGCAGCTCTAAGAGGTGAACTGTAATGTATACATCAGCCGCCTCAGGTGATGTGAATTGTAGGAACCTTATAAACATTCTAACAATAAAATGAAAATCAAGGCAAAATTCTATCTATCGCAGTAATACATAATAAAATAAACAATTACCGATCATTAAGCAACATACCAATATAAAGCTGTACAGTAAAAACAGACCTCACGTACACTGTTATAGTACTGTACTACTGTAACATGTGGCGAGAAAGACCTGATACATTCTACTATGATCAGACAATGGTAACAGCAGCGAGGTGTTTGATAGACTGCGAGTAATGTCAACAAATACACACACAGAGACTCTCTTGATCAAAGGACAGGCTCTTTACACTGTTAAACAATTAGAGGCTTCAGTCTCACGTGTTAAATTATGGATTATACTGAACAAAAATATCCCCTTAACCGTGCTGTAGTGGTCCGATACAACCAATAAAATAAATACCGAACAAAAACGAATATCTTGTTCCAGTATCCTGTACCAGGGAGTCCGGTATTCAGAGTTGTTTTATTGTATGTATAAGAGTCAACATATTCACATCTCATCCGATCATGGTGGGGAGGGGGGTGGGGGGGGGCGTCTGGGCAAGTCTTCATACAATTATTTATCTTGCCTCTGTCTCCCACCAGTAATTAAAGACTTGGTAATAAGATCCAATTCCAGGGAGGTGTTTCGCTAATGCAGCTGAATGGATAATTGTCTGATTTTCTTGAGTCCTTCCTTTAACACCGGGTCACACAACTCCCCTTTGGCAGCCTTTTCCTCACTAGCCTAGATCCAGCGGTCCATCATATACCCTGACAGTTTTTACCTTAGCCCCGGACACTTTCATCCTCTTAAAGTCTAGTCATCCATCAAGCCTTCGTGTTTACTGACGTCATCGTTCACCACTACTTAATATCTTCCTTGGTTTTTGTTTTAATGTATTTCAGGTCTTTAGGAACCAATGAGCCGGTCTTAATATTTACACAAGATCATAAACATTGGAACTATTATGACGTGTTTTATTACTCTCGCTAAGGGGTCGTGGTAGTAGTAGGAGGGATGCCGGTTTATTTTATATATGTAACTATGTGGTCAACTAAATGTGTATGTTAGTAGTTGCAACGTGAATACTTATTATTATTATTAGTAGTAGTAGTACATTTACTATTACTACTATTATTATTATTACTATTATTATAGCTACTGTTATTAGCCTATCATTATTATTACTGCAATGCCGACAATGTTGTTGATCAAAATGTTGCAAGTACTTAACAAAACAATTCTTCTGTTTTTCCTTCTCTACTTTCCTCTCTACCATCACCCTAACCTCTCCTCACCTCCATCACCCTAACCTCTCCTCACCTCCATCACCCTAACCTCTCCTCACCTCCATCACCCTAACCTCTCCTTACCTCCACCACCCTAACCTCTCCTCACCCCCATCACCCTAACCTCTCCTCACCTCCACCACCCTAACCTCTCCTTACCTCCATCACCCTAACCTCCCACTTCATCACCCTAACCTCCTCACCTCCATCACCCCAACCTCCCACTCCATCACTCCTAACTCTCCTCACCATCACCCTAACCTCACTCCACTCACCCTAACCTCACTCCATCACTCCCAACCTCCTCATCCATAACCCTAACCTCTCCCCACCTCCATCACCCTAACCTCCTCACCCATCACCCTAACCTCCTTACTCCATCACCCTGAACCTCCTTACCTCCATCTCTAACCTCTCCTCACCTCCATCACCCTAACCTCTCCTCACCTCCATCACCCTAACCTCTCCTCACTTCCATCACCCTAACCTCTCCTCACCTCCATCACCCTAACCTCTCCTCACCTCCATCACCCTAACCCCTCCTTCCCTCCATTACCCTAACCCCTCCTTCCCTCCTTAATCATTCCAGTGTCCATCTTGTTACCTTATCTCTCCCTTCCCTTTCCTCTCTCTCTCAATTTCCTTCTCCTCACCCCACTTTTCCTGCCATTATCCCATTCAATCCAATTATCTTTCGTCTTCTTTCTTCTTCCATCCTACCACTTACTTCCCTCCTCTTCCATCCTACCACTTACTTCCCTCCTCTTTCATCCTAGCACTTACTTCCCTCCTCATTGATCCTAGACACTTACTTCCCTCCTCATTGGTCCTAGACACTTACTTCCCTCCTCTTTCATCCTACCACTTACTTCCCTCCTCTTCCATCCTAGCACTTACTTCCTTCCTCTTTCATCCTCCCACTTTCTTCCCTCCTCATTGATCCTAGACACTTACTTCCCTCCTCATTGATCCTAGACACTTACTTCCCTCCTCTTTCATCCTACCACTTTCTTCCCTCCTCATTGATCCTAGACACTTACTTCCCTCCTCATTGATCCTAGACACTTACTTCCTTCCTCTTTCATCCTACCACTTATTTCCTTCTACTCTATCTCTACCACTTAGTTCCACTCCGTCCTCCACAGATCAAGGGTGAGTCAGTGCAGTGTTATGTGTGGTGGTGCTTGAGTGTTACCTCACCTGGTGATGATCCTCGCACGAGTCTCAATTAAGATATGACTCAACACCTGTTCCTCTTCGCTACTTTACCTGTGTGTGTGTGTGTGTGTGTGTGTGTGTGTGTGTAGAACATGCCACGTTTCGTGCCCTTACCTAACACTCACGCTCATCTATGGCATGATGACAGGGGGGGAGGGTGAGGGGTAAAGTGTGAGGGGTGAGGGGTAAAGTGTAAGGGGTGAGTGTTCAGTGTTGAGGGGCGAAGGGCGAGGACCTCCCCAGTTGTTATGAACCCAAGTTAAAAATAGAGACTAATTCTTTTGTTATTTTGTCATCCTTTTCCATGACTCACAATCAGCATCATCGTCTGTTTCGGGTTTTATTCTGAAACACTGTTGTGGGGCTACTGATCAGAGCAAACCATAGCACATCAGAGTGTGTTGGGGAGGAGCAGAGCACATCAGAGTGTGTTGGGGAGGAGCAGAGCACACCAGAATGTGTTGGGGATGGAGCAGAGCACATCAGAGTGTGTTGGGGAGGAGCAGAGAACATCAGAGTGTGTTGGGGAGGAGCAGATCACATCAGAGTGTGTTGGGGAGGAGCAGAGCATGTGTGTGTGTTGGGGAGGACAGACACACTGAGTGTGTTGGGGAGGATCCCAGATCACATCAGGAGTGTGTTGGGAGGAGAGCACATCAGTGTGTTGGGGAGGAGCAGCACGTCAGAGTGCTTGGGGAGGAGAAGAGCACATCAGTGTGTTGGGGGAGAGCAGAGCACATCAGAGTGGGAGGACAGGATCACACTCAGGAGTGTGTGTGTTGGGAGGAGCAGATACATCAGTGTGTGTTGGGAGGAGCAGAGCACATCAGAGTGTGTTGGGGAGGAGCAGAGCACACCAGAATGTGTTGGGGGTGGAACAGAGCACATCAGAGTGTGTTGGGGAGGAGCAGATCACATCAGAGTGTGTTGGGGAGGAGCAGAGCACATCAGTGCGTGTTGGGGAGGAGCAGATCACATCAGAGTGTGTTGGGGAGGAGCAGAGCACATCAGTGTGTGTTGGGGAGGAGCAGAGCACATGAGAGTGTGTTGGGGAGGAGCAGAGCACACCAGAATGTGTTGGTGGTGGAGCAGAGCACATCAGAGTGTGTTGGGGAGGAGCAGAGCACATCAGTGTGTGTTGGGGAGGAGCAGAGCACATCAGAGTGTGTTGGGGAGGTGGGTAACATATCAGAGAAGGTTAGACTAAGATAGAGAGAGTGTGGACAAGTTAGGCCAAAGTTGAGTGACATAAATATTAAATGATTGTGTGACCGGGAGGAGGAGATGGCTGCCTCACTCTATGCATTTGGCGAAATTTTTCAGCACATTGAATTATCTTCACTATTATTCCTTTTAACTATTACTGAATAAACAATACAACTTAACGTGCCGATAATGTCAATTATAATAAAGATATCCAAGGTGTTCACTATTCCGGAGCAAGTAAGAAAATAACGGTACAGTAAATAGTATTTTACCTCTATCAATATGCACTAAGTAACACAACACAGCGCATTGCAAGGCAGCACAACGCAACGCAATACAAAGCAATGAAACGACACAAAACAAAGTATCGCAACACAACACAAGGCACTACAATTATTGAACAAATTTACATTCATTGGTTGGTCACCCTTCACTGAATACATACATTTCTAATACTAATTTTACCAGATTTTCGTTAAGTATTAGAGCATAAAATTTTCCTTCACATTTAGTTATTGTGTGGCGAAGCTGTGGAGGTGTGTGTGTGTGTGTGTGTGTGTGTGTGTGTGTGTGTGTGTATTAAGCTCCCTTGTTTCCCATTATGACCTCGAACGCAAATAATTATTGGATTCCATTCATATTTCTACAGTATATTAAAATTAGCTTCCCTCTGACCTTACCAACAGCCCTCTGCCTTCTCACTTGACCGCCCTCTCACTTGACCGCCCTCTCCCCTCTACCTTTTCTCTTGAACATTCTCTCCCCTTTTCCCCTCTGTCTTGAACACCCTCTCATCTCCCCTCTCTCTTGGACACCTTCCTCTTGAGTGTGTGTGTGAGATTGCCAGCTGAAGAGAGAGGGGGGGGGGTACGAAGAGGGGGAGAGGGAAGTGTGAGAGGTCCAAGAGGAGGGAGGGAAGGAAGGAAGGAAGGAAGGAGAGGAGGAGGAGGAGGAGGGAGTGTGAGAGTGCCAGAACGAAGAGAGAGAATTATGAGTGGCAGAAGGAGGAGGGGGAAGGTGTGAGGGTGCCAAAACGAGGTTGGAGGAGTGTGTGAGTGCCAGGAGGGAGGGAGAGAGAGGAGGAGTGGAGGGGGAGTGTGAGTGCCAGGTGGGAGGGAGAGAGAGGAGGAGTGGAGGGGGAGTGTGAGTGCCAGGAGGTAGGGAGAGAGAGGAGGAGTGGAGGGGGAGTGTGAGTGCCAGGAGGTAGGGAGAGAGGGAATGTGACCAGACAAAATATGAGAACAAATCTGAAAATCCGGTTTCTCTATACATCAAATATAGGGATAAAATGGTAGGAAGGGAGAGACAGAGTTAGTGGGGGGGGGGAGAAGGGGCGTGTCATAGAAGAGGGAGAGAGAAGTGTGAATATACCAGGGAGGGAGGGTACCAGGCAGGCAGGGAGGGGAAGGCTGTCAGTTTTCATGTTAAACGTCAGTGAGTGATAATACCCGCTATCATATAAAGGGAACAGAATTTAAAAGCTTTAACGTATATAATATGATGTGGCTGCACGTTTCCATCACACAGTTGAGTAAAGTGGTTACGCTATTATCATTATTTTTTTTAAGCCTTGGATTCCATAAACTTGATGATGTGGCCTCGTAGAGAATACCATTTTACTTTGTCTGTTTTGTGGGGTGAATGAATATGGATGGAGAGATTTTAATACATTCTTAATCATGGGTAGTTGGTGGCTGCCTGAACACTTCCGGGATTGGTTAGTTTGGGAGTTTTGTGTTTACAAGAGATAGACAAAATATGAATGGAGTTTTGGTCCCATTGTGGAAGTGGGATGTGACCTGACCTGTCCAATCTCCTGTCCAACCTCAATTCACACGTCAATATCCTTCCTCCTTCCTTTATTCCTTTCCACAGAGTCCCACATTTACGGCCACTCACCTCCATGGACACCTCTCTCTCTCTCTCCCTCACATCCACTACCTAACCTAACTCTCTCACAGGATGCCTCAGGACTCCTTTCACAACACACACACACACACACACACACACACACACACACACACACACACACACACCATCTCTCACTTCCAGTCCTCTCCTTTGATCTTACGCGACTCTCATCAGAACTTGGGGAAGTGACTTATCATTCTAGTAATATCACTATGAATACTAAGTTTATGTAGCCTGTGTGTGTGTGTGTGTGTCGTAGAAAGGAAATAAATCTTCACTATAACCACTAACACTCATAACACTACTACCACCATTTATAACAGTACCACAACCACTATTCATAATACTACTACCACGATGACCATTACTCATAACGTCTAATAATACTTAACACCACCACCACTACTACTACCACCACCACTACCACCATCACCACTACCACCACCACCACCACCACTACTACTACTACCACCACCACTACCACCACTACCACCACTACCACCACACTACTACTACTACTACCACCACTACTACTACTACTACCACCACCACTATACTACCACCACCACCTGCATCACCACTACCACCACCACCTGCCACCACCCACCCTGCTACTGCTACCACCACCACTGCCACCACCACTATCACCACCACCACCACCACCACCACCACTACTACTACTGCTACTACTACTACCACCACCACCACTACTACTACCACTACTACCACCATCACTACTACTACCACCACCACTACTGCTACTACCCACCACTACTAGCACTACCACTACTACCACCACCACCACCACCACCACCACTACTCATAATCACAACAACTACCACCATCATAAGGGTTTTTTTCCGGCTCTGGTTTCCGAAGTACTGTCAATGATGTTGGGTCATTATACATGATTATTATATAGTGTTGGGTCATTATACTGTATGTACTCTAATTAGTGTTGGGTCATTATACGTACTATCATCCTATATATAGCGTTGGGTCATTCAAACTCATCATGAAATATAATGTTAGGTTCAGCCGTACATGACAGTATAATGAGTCCCCTATTCTTCATCGTTTCCCATAACACACACCTGTAATAATAATAATGGGCAGGTGTGTCCGTTCATTGGCGAGGTATTAATAACTACTAAGGTGGTTTATAGCTCTTATTAATCGTTATAACTACACCCTATTACGAGGTGTGTGTGTGTGTGTGTGTGTGTGTGTGTGTGTGTGTGTGACAAGTCTAATATTAATACATCACCATTAATAATTTACAAAGCTAATAAACATAGTAATTATAATATTCTTAAAATTACAAAATTATTAAGGTAATAATTCATATCATAGTGTAAATGTTTCTATATTTTAATACACAATACAGAGAGCTCATGTCGCTGCTATGATGGAGACGTAAACAACGAGACACAAACAAACAAACACTACTGGGCTAATGATCAACCTAACATTACTATAATTATCATATTACTGACTTACAATTCAACTGAGGTCGTATACAAAGTGTTAAAATCCTACAGTAATTTTTAACTTTCGTGAATAAAAATAATTAATAACATTCTGATATTTTGTGGACACCTTTACCCCTCTTCTTCCCTAGGTAGGTGTAGGAGTTGTGTGTACTGCCCCCTCACCAACCCTTCCCGTCACCTCACACTGTCCCCTCACCTACCACAGTCCCTCACCACCCCTCCCCACCACCACCTCCCTATCACCCCACTCCGCGTTGATACCTACCTGGAGCGACATCGATTTACAATAATGAATTGACTTGACGGCATAAATATTTCAGTGTCTCGAACCGTATGAGGCAGTGTCCCCTGTCCACACACACACACACACACACACACACACCATCAACCATACCAAGACCATGGTTATGCACATCAACCTCTCCTCCGACATTGTCCCACCTCCTTCCATTACTCTAGGTCCGAACACACTCCAGGTTGTAGATTCACAAGCTCCTCGGCGTCACCATAGACAACAAACTAAATTGGAAACCACACGTCAGTGAAGTTGTCAAATCCTCCAGTTTCCGTCTCCACCTCCTCGCCGACTCAAGTCCCTCGGGTTCCTGCACACGAGCTCCTCAGTGTTTACACAACATTCATACTTCCAAGCTCACCTATGCCTCCCACCTGGTCTTCCTCCCTAAATGCCACACAACGTAAACACCTAGAAAAAGTGCAAAAGAGGGCATGCAAGATTATTCTCTCCCCTTCCTACTCCACATATCAAGAAGCGCTCAACACACTGACCCTTTCGACTCTCACTGACCATCACCACGACCTCATCTGCAAATTTGGTAAGAAGCTTCTACACCATCCCCGACACCGGCTCCTACTTCCACCTGAGATCCCTTGTCCGAGAATTGCTGTTCGACACCACAACCGCATCCAGCCCATACGTGCACGAACTGATCGCTATAAGAACAGCCCAGTCCCAACCATTGTAAAAATTATCAATAACTTGTAATAAATCAGTGTATTCACTCCCAGTAAACACTGCTCCTTACACTGTCACTATGTTGAAATGAACTGTAGTTTGAGCTGATCCCCATCTAGTTATTATATGTCTTATTTGTGTCACTTATGTTACTTGTATATTATTTGTAATTCGTAACCCATTCCCCAAATATGTAACTGTATATTTTCAGCCTTCTGGCTGCCAAGCTCTTTCAATAAACCGTTAATTATTATTATTTATTATTATTACACACATACATGTAGGAAATACAAGCGTGAGTCAGTGAAGGTAAGTACTGCTATGATCCTTGGTGAGAGAGAGAGAGAGAGAGAGAGAGAGAGAGAGAGAGAGAGAGAGAGAGAGAGAGAGAGATTTCAGCTGTCTTGTTGTTCTCCTGTCATCTGTCTACATCTGTCTGTCTATCTCTCGTTTAACACGTGACGTCACACCGGATGCTGTTCTGGATGATGCGTCACACACACACACACACACACGTGACGGTACATATAAGGACAAGGTGTACATGTTGTTGTTATCACACCTTGTACATATGTGTGCACCAGGGGGGGGGGATGGACCCACGTGTCTGTCTGTCTGTCTGTTGGTCTTTATCAATTGTTTAGTTAAGTATGTATGTATGTATGTATGTATGTATGTATGTATGATGTATGTATGTATGTATGTATGTATGTATGTATGATGTATGTATGTATGTATGTATGTATGTATGATAGAGAGAAATGAATGAAAGAAAGAAGTGGAGTAGAGAAACAGTACCATGTGACATAGTGACATGGCTTAGAAATAAAGACTATTATTATTAACAGTAGTTGTAGTACTTATTTACAAGGATATAAAAACAAAACAACGGGTAATTTTTTTTTCAATTTTATTGATTTTTTTACATATCAGTTAAGGCAGGGCACCTTGGGGACTCGAACAACAAATCCTGTAAAACTACCAGTAGGTTTGCGGGACTTCTTTGGTGTTATATCCTTGGGCCACCCGTTCTCCTGGGGTACCTGGGTGGGCTTGCGGGGCACACGTTGACGGGGTTCTCTCTGGGGCTTGGGTGTAAGGGAAGCCAAAGCATGGTTGGGCTTGCAGGGCACTCGTTGACGGGGTTCTCTCTGGGGCTTGGGTGTAAGGGAAGCCAAAGCATGGTTGGGCTTGCGGGGCACTCGTTGACGGGGTTCTCTCTGGGGCTTGGGTGTAAGGGAAGCCAAAGTATGGTTGGGCTTGCGGGGCACTCGTTGACGGGGTTCTCTCTGGGGCTTGGGTGTAAGGTAAGCCAAAGTTTGGCTGCTTTCTTCAGCTTCAACCAACTCCAGCCATGAGAGGCTGGAGCTGGTGAAACAAGAGATGTCCAATTTCTCAAAGTAAGTCATAACGACAACTTACCCTTGACCAGCAGTTCTTCTACTGAGGTCAAGTTGAAATTCGGCCACGAACTTCAAAATCTTGCGAAAAAAAATTAATGAGGTTGGAACATTGCCAAGTAGGTGAGACGTAAAGTAGTTTTATAGTGAAGTGAGTACTGATTGGTGTAGATGCTTATAGAGCCTTATAGTGAGGTGAAAAGTGAAGATATTGTGTATAGTGACTTATGGTGAGGTGAATAGTGAAGATGTTGTGTATAGTACCTTATGGTGAAGTGAATAGTGAAGATGTTGTGTATAGTGCCTTATAGTGAAGTGAATAGTGAAGATGTTGTGTATAGTGCCTTATAGTGAAGTGAATAGTGAAGATGTTGTGTATAGTGCCTTATAGTGAAGTGAATAGTGAAGATGTTGTGTATAGTGCCTTATAGTGAGGTGAATAGTGAAGATGTTGTGTATAGTGCCTTATAGTGAAGTGAATAGTGAAGATGTTGTGTATAGTGCCTTATGGTGAAGTGAATAGTGAAGATGTTGTGTATAGTGCCTTATGGTGAAGTGAATAGTGAAGATGTTGTGTATAGTGCCTTATAGTGAAGTGAATAGTGAAGATGTTGTGTATAGTGCCTTATAGTGAAGTGAATAGTGAAGATGTTGTGTATAGCGCCTTATAGTGAAGTGAATAGTGAAGATGTTGTGTATAGTGCCTTATAGTGAAGTGAATAGTGAAGATGTTGTGTATAGTGACTTATAGTGAAGTGAATAGTAAAGATGGTGTGCATAGTGCCTAATGGTGAAGTGAATAGTGAAGATGTTGTGTATAGTGCCTTATAGTGAAGTGAATAGTAAAGATGGTGTGTATAGTGCCTTATAGTGAAGTGAATAGTGAAGATGTTTATTGTGCCTTATAATGAAAAGAATAGTGAAGATGGTGTGTATAGTGCCTTATAGTGAAGTGAATAGTGAAGATGTTGTGTTTTTACCTTATAGTGAAGTGAATAGTGAAGATGTTTATTGTGTCTTATAGTGAAGTGAATAGTGAAGATGTTTATTGTGTCTTATAGTGAAGTGAATAGTGAAGATGTTTATTGTGTCTTATAGTGAAGTGAATAGTGAAGATGTCGTGTATAGTGCCTCGCCAATTGCACTGGTTAACCATTACCCCGGAATACGATCTGCAAATCGATTAACATCCAGGCACTTACACACCCACCCACAGACCCAGCCTCACAAAACCACCCACACGCCCCCACCCACAGCTAGACGAAAACGCGGGCATAGTGAGTAAGGGGAAGGAAGTTAAACAAACAAGTGAAATGTACCAATGAGGGACCTGTTTACTAACACACACACACACACAGGTTATGGTCAACTACAGAAAATTTTTGATTACAGACAAACACACTAACAAAACAATTGCTCATTACTATATATCCTTCCGTTCTTCCCTCTCCCTCTCCCTCTTCTTCTTTCTCCTCCTCCTTCTCTTCTCCCACTGGTAGAGAGAGATGGTGTGTGTGTGTGTGTGTGTGTGTGTGTGTGTGTGTAGAACCATTCGTACGCCTACAAATTTGCCAGACATTGACCCTGGAAGCTGACCTCTTTCAGTGGATCTTGAACGCCCACAACAACTTTACAGCAGCCCCTCTCTCTCCTGCCTCTCTCTTTCCCTCTCTCTCTCTCTCTCCTCTCTCTCTCTCTCTCTCTCTCTCTTTCTCACAGCAATGAAATTATCCCTGTCATTTCAGCTTTTACTTATCCATTATTGTGTGTTTGAATGTTAGCTTCATTTACTCTTGATTATTATTATCTATGTTAATGACACACACAAACACACACACACACACACACACACACACACACACACACCCTGGTCGTAAGAGATAAACAGGAGGAAAAGAAGAAGGGGATAGCTGACAAAAGGTGATAATGAGGGAGGGAGAGAGAGATGAAAGTTAGGAATAATGAAGGAAATTAGAATAGAATGGAGGGAACAGACGCAGCGAGAGAGTGTTAATGGGAACATGAGACAAAGACAATACCGAATGAAAGGGAGTAAAGATAGATTGATAAAGAGTGGAGAGAGAGAGAGAGAGAGAGAGAGAGAGAGAGAGGAAGAAGAAGAGGGAGGGAGAGAGTGTGGGAGGACAAGTGGTGTAAGACAGGTGGTGATGTCACTCCACCTCCTCCACCGGAGTTGTGTGTGTGTGTGTGTGTGTGTGTGTGTAATAATAATAATAATAATAATTAACGGTTTATTGAAAAAGTTCTGCAGCCCGAAGGCTGAAAATATACATTGGGCATAAATGACTTATTACATACATTGGTGGTTTAACAAAAGCCTTCATTAGAGAAAGGTGAAGGAACATACAGTGAACATACAGATTAATGTAGGTGTTGAACAGCAAAAACGTAGTGTAGTAACTCCCTCCCAGATGGTGTTAGGAGGGACCTCACGTGGTGTAGTAGTTCCTCACAGATGGTGTTATGAGGGGCCTCACGTGGTGTAGTAATTCCCTCACAGATGGTGTTATGAGGGGCCTCACGTGGTGTAGTAATTCCCTCACAGATGGTGTTATGAGGGGCCTCGTAGTAGTAATTCCCCTCACAAGAATGAATTGTCATGAGAGCCTCGTGGTGCTTGATAATTCCCTCTAGATGTGGTGTTATGAGGGGCCTCACGTGGTGTAGTAATTCCTCACAGGAGATGGTGTGAGGGGCTTTCTGGTGTATTAATTCCTCACAGATAGTGTTATGAGGGGCTGGTAGTGTTCCCTCACAGATGGTGTTATGAGGGGCCTCTCTAGCTGGTCATGTGTGTCTTACCACATATGGTGTTGCCGAGGCCTCCGTGGTGCCTTAGTAATTCCCTCACAGATGGTGTTATATGAGTGAGGTGTGGTTCCAGGCCTTCCTATCGTAGACGGATTAACACATCGCTGGTAGTTGGGTCTCACGGGCCGTTATCACTGGGTACCTGGGACCTCACTGTGTGAAAGGTCAACTTGGGTACCACTGTTACTGTTGAGTTGTTCTCACTGACTTAAGCACTGTTCACCACTGTTCACCTGTTTAACACTGGTTCCATTTCTTTCCTAAATGAAATAGTAACTTCTGGCGTGAACTTGTTGATATTCCGGTGGGGATGAGGGCTCAGGGGAGGGAGTTGGTCTGGGCCAACATAACAGTTGACCTGGCTGCTCCGAGAGGAGCGCCAGGTACGTCTTGACCCTTCGGTGGTCAAGGATGTAGTGTGTGTGTGTGTGTGTGTGTGTGTGTGTGTGTGTTTGTGTTTGTTTCAATGTTCTATAATTATCATTGACCTGGCTCTTAGGTTAGGTTAGGTTAGGTTAGGAGCTGCGGGGCTATGCATCACTTTATTACGGATATAATTTTATCGCTTAATCGTCTTACATATAATTAAGGAGAAGGGGATAATGTTATAGATATTAATGAGTACAATTAGAGGTAAGAGGGCCAGGTAAGAGGGCCAGGTAAGAGGGCCAGGTAGGAGGGCCAAGGTATAGGAAGGCCAGGGTAATGCAGAGACGTGTGATGGATGAAGGAAATTAAAAGCTAAATCACACACACACACACACATTGGTTATACTAAGACCATTGTGTTGTGTGTCAATTGGTTCTCGTTCAACCTTGTATATGTTTGTTGTTTTAGCCATGTTAGTCTGATTAAGAAGAGGTTAATCATCCTGGCTCATTCCTCCGTCCGTCAGTGAGTGAGTGACAAAGACCTATATAGAGGGAGCCTGTGTCACCGCTCATCATGTTGACTTTAACATTGTGAAGGGAAAAAAATAAATATTAAATATTGACTCAGGCATTATGAAAATTAAACACTAGAGCCGTCACCCAATTTTCTTGAGAGGAGCGTGTGTTTTGTGTGTGTCCTCTCTCTCTCTCTCTCTCTCTCTCTCTCTCTCTCTCTCTCTCTCTCTCTCTCTACGTGTTTTGTTTTGTTTAGAAAACTTTTGATTGAGGCAGAAAATGACTCTTAACTTTGGCTATTTCACTGCTGTTCGGTGATGAGGTGTGTCGTTTGCTGTGTTGGTTGTTGTCACTGCTGTACTGTGCTATGGAGTTCTGTTAGTCACTGCTGTGCTGTGCTGTGAATTTATCTTAGTCACTGCTGTACTGTGCTGTGATTTTATCTTAGTCACTGCTGTACTATGGAGTTCTGTTAGTCACTGCTGTACTGTGCTGTGGAGTTATCTTAGTCACTGCTGTACTGTGGAGTTCTGTTAGTCACTGCTGTACTGTGCTGTGGAGTTATCTTAGTCATTGCTGTACTGTGGAGTTCTGTTAGTCATTACTACTACTACACTACGATGCTGGCTGTCTCTTATCTTCAATCATATTAGAACAAACACCGAAAACACGTGAAACAAAAACACCACTAAACACCGAAAACGTGTGAAACATGAAAACAACACCCACTATACACCGAAAATACGTGAAACAAAAACACCACTAAACACCGAAAACACGTGAAAGATAAAAAAAAAGCCACGAGATACAGATGTAAAAAAAAAAAGATTATTGACTTGTCCCCGCGAGAATTATGGTAATAAAGGAAACATTTAACTTTATGATTAAAAAGAAAAAAAATGTATGTCCTTTGGTGCATACAGTAAAAACGCAGGAAAGAGAAAAAAAAAAGAATAATGAAATGCAGTTTAGTCCTTTGGTTTTATTTATTTATTTATTTATTTATTTATTTATTTATTTATTTAAAGACTCGGAAGCGTTATTTGTTTTTGTTTTTCGATACAAACAAAAAACAAATACAATATGATATTTTTTTATGTAATCGCCCTCCCTCCCCACAACCCGCCCCCTCCCCCACAATTACCCCCTCCCACACAATTGCCCCCTCCCCCACAATTACCCCATTCCCCACAATTGCCCCCTCCCCCACAATTGCCCCCTCCCCCACAATTGCCCCCCTCCCTTAAAAAAATCCTGTGTTTATGAGATAGCATTGTGCGTTACGTCAATGTTATTTATACCACTCAGCGATGGAGGGGGTGGGGTTATGACCTGTCTGTCTGTCCTAAATTTCTCTCTCTGGTTTATTCATCGCAAAACAATAAAGGAAATGCAGTGAAACCTCCATATAACGGACTATATGGAGGAAGAGAGTCCGTTATATTTAGGTTTCACTGGGATATACGTAGACAATGTGGACCCTCGGTGGCCGTACTGTAAGGTGCCGCTGTAGGGTGTAAGCTATAGTAGGTTCACATTAATTTGCTGGATTTATGTAATTTTGTAATTGTTAAACCCAGTTAATTGGTGTTTATATATGATATTTAAATAATAAAACACCTAAACCCTTAAGACTAGGAAACACTAAACCTAAAATGGTAATTAGTAATGACAGGTATTTATTTCCTTAACATTATCATTATTAGTTGAAAATATTAAATTACAAAAAAAATTGTAAACATTTCTTTTTCTCGCCTTTGTTGACAAGTCACAAACTTCCGGGATTATACCGATGCTAATTTACATTTTTATTAACATTGTTTCTCGAGTCTTGCGTGTGTGTGTCGCCTCCAGGAGATTATTGCATATTTTTAAGATGACTTCTCGCTGCCTGATCCTCTGTCGTGGCGCCCAGAGCAGGAGGCAGGAGCTGATGGAAGGACATTTAGGAATTTCAGAAAACTGTTTATATATCACCAAGTGTGTAAGAAGTGTAACACGACTCTGGGCCGGAGATATAGAGCTGGGTATTACATCTCTTAAGCTTCGTCTTACATAGGATATAATGGGGGTGCTCCATAAACTAGCTCCTTTGCGTTGCTTGAAGAAAACGCCCAAACTCTCCTGTGTAGTGAACTATACACCACTAACTCACATGTAGAGTGTGTGTTACGTAGAGTGTGAAGACTAACAGTAGTGAAGAAATACAGTTCTGATAATATTATTAGGATTTATGTGAGCGTCAGGTAGAAAATCATAAAGAGAAATGCAGTATTTGGTTTGGGTTGGTCTCTCTCTCTCTCTCTCTCTCAACAACAACAACAACACACTTGTCCTTGATTTTCAGTATTACACACACACACACACACACACACACACACACACACACACACACACACACACACACACACACACTGTAGAAA
>NW_024730469.1:0-14075 GCF_018991925.1 Homarus americanus
CCCACCCACCTACCTACCCTCCCACCCACCCACCTACCTACCCTCCCACCCACCCACCCACCTACCTACCCTCCCACCCACCCACCTACCTACCCTCCCACCCACCCACCCACCTACCTACCCTCCCACCCACCCACCTACCTACCCTCCCCACCCACCCACCTACCTACCTCCCACCCACCCACCTACCTACCCTCCCACCCACTTACGTACCCTCTCACCTGGCTACCCACCCACCTACCTACCCTCCCACCCACTTACGTACCCTCTCACCTGCCTCCCCCACCCACCTACCTTCTCACGGGTACAAATTCGGCTACGCGATACAAATTCAGAATTTTTGCATTTTGTAAACGTGTTCTAATAAACGGTGTTCAATCCAGACCGCCAAACGCGCCACATTTCGCGTGTTTTCCGAATTCATAGCAATTTTAACGCAGCCGTGTGCTATTTATAGGTCTATAAATTCCCGATCGTTCGCGGCACCACTCTCCCCGATGATTCTATCCAAATATAGACATCGCACACGAGGTCTGTTCTGATTCTTTTCATCTGCAATCAACCCGGGAATTGGCTGTTATAACTCTATGCTGTCAATGCCCCTGTGACCTCTTGTGGGCATCTTTCTGTGATCATCAACACACAACTTGATGATGGTAGATTGTGCCAGTTGACTATGTGGTGTTGAGATTCTGGTGGAGACGAAGTGCGTGGCGAAGACTGTTGTAATATTATTGATAAGGGAGACTTAAATAAATAAAGAAAATAAAGAAAGAAAATAAAAATAAAAATGCGGTATTTGTATAATCGTGTGTGTGTGTGTGTGTGTGTGTGTGTGTGTGTGTTAGAATAGTTGGTAGTTTTATCAGTCGTAGTTTGTATCAAATGTTGAGTGTCGTTGTAGTGGCTTAACACAGTATTGTCCCGTGATGGTCGGGCCTCGTGTGGTCGTTACCAGCTTCTACTCAACACTAATACCTTTACTGTTTCTTTTTTATTCATATTCACCACAAGTGTGAGTTGTTGTTATTGTTTTTTCAGGTAAAAATTGACAAAAACTTTAATATTCGGACCAATAACATCATTTCAAACTTGCACTACGTTTATTTATTTTTATTTCGGTTCCAAAATATCCGACAACTGCTCAACCACACCACAAAGTCATTTCGAGTTCTTTGGAGCGCTCGAGTTTTATCGCATATCAGAATGACAGATAACCGCTATAATCATACCATAAATTGTACTAAAACTCCCATAGTGCTTGATTTGTGTCTCAGTTGAAAATGGCCGACAATAAGTATAATCACACACAAAAAGTCTACTGATGGAGAGTTCGTTTTTATCTCTTTTCAAAATGACCGCCACCTGAACTACAAAACACACACTTACATAATCCTTCGTATATAACCTTCACCAAATTTTTGCTTTCCTGATTAAGTGAAATCCCATAGAGGAGTTTACACTGCACTGATAAAGGTACACACGGAAATTTTACGGTAATTCCACTCCTTCCCTCCTTCTCTCTCCCCCTTTCTTTTTCATTCTCTTCCTCTCTTTTTTTTCACAACCTCCTTCCTTCCTTCCTTCCTTCCTTCCCTCCCTTTCTAGTCTCTCCGTCCCCTCCCTTCCTTTCTCTCCCTTCCCTTCCTTTCTCTCCCTCCCTGGAGTTGTGTGACCACCCCCCGCGGAAAAGTGGCAAGGCCGAGTTTAGTTCGCGTCTGGCCAAAGTTTTGAGGGACGTTATAGGGCGTGGATGGGCGGTCTGTTGTGTTGTGTTTTGTCGTATATTTTGGCGATTATTTTTTTCCTATCTCTTTTATATTTCTCTCTTAATCTGTATATTCTTTATTTTCTTTTTTCTTTTGTCATTCATTGTTTTATTCGTTTATTTTTCTCGCATCGGGTTTTTCCTTTCTTTCATCCATTTTTTTCTTTTCTTTTCTCTCGTTTTTTTCTTAATTTTTCTTTTTATTTTCTCGTTCGTTTTTTAATTTTTGTTCTTTTCCTTTTGTATTCTCCCTCTCGTCCTCTGTCCATTATTTTCTTTTATATTTCGTTCCTTTTCATATTTTCTTTCGTTTTTCCTGTTCCCTTTCTCATTCGTTCTTTATTCATTATTCATTTTCATTTCTTTCTGCATTCCTCCATCTTTCCTTCTTGTGTTTTCTCATTATCGATTTTTTTTCTTTTTCTTTCTTTTCAAAAGTTTTTTCTTATTGGTGAAAGTCTATCCAGAAGGTCCACTTATCGCCTATTTGTTGACTGGTTAACTGGACCCCAGTCGTAATAGTCCCTAGAACTAATGGGTCCCAACTCTAATGGGTCCCAGTAATAATGAGCCCCAACTCTTATAGGTCCCAGTATTAATGAGCCCCATCTCTAATAGGTCCCAGTATTAGTGAGCCCCAACTCGAATGGGTCCCAGTATAAATTGGTCCCATCTCTAATGGAGCCCAGTATAAATGGGTCTCATCTCTAATGGGGCCCAGTATAAATGAGCCCCATCTCTAATAGGTCCCAGTATTAGTGAGCCCCAACTCGAATGGGTCCAGGTATAAATGGATCTCATCTCTAATGGAGCCCAGTATAAATGAGCCCCATCTCTAATAGGTCCCAGTATAAATGAGCCCCATCTCTAATGGGGCCCAGTATAAATGAGCCCCATCTCTAATGGGGCCCAGTATAAATGGGTCCCATCTCTAATGGGGCCCAGTATTAGTGAGCCCCAACTCGAATGGGTCCCAGTATTAATGGGTCTCATCTCTAATGGGGCCCAGTATAAATGAGCCCCATCTCTAATAGGTCCCAGTATTAGTGAGCCCCAACTCGAATGGGTCCCAGTATAAATGGGTCTCATCTCTAATGGGGCCCAGTATAAATGGGTCCCATCTCTATTGGGGCCCAGTATAAATGAGCCCCATCTCTAATGGGTCCCAGTATTAGTGAGCCCCAACTCTAATGGGTCCCAGAATAAATGGGTCCCATCTCTAATGGGTCCCAGTATTAATGAGCCCCATCTCTAATGGGTCCCAGTATTAATGAGCCCCAACTCTAATGGGTCCCAGTATTAATGGGCCCCAACTCTAATGGGTCCCAGTATTAATGGGCCCCAACTCTAATGGGTCCCAGTATTAATGGGTCCCAACTCTAATGGGACCCAGTATTAATGGGCCCCAACTCTAATGGGTCCCAGTATTAATGGGCCCCAACTCTAATGGGTCTTAGTTCTGATGGATTTCATTTCTAAATGGACCCTAGCCAGATTGGCCCCAACTAAGCCTTAACCTAACTTAACCTCTGGTATCGATCCTCAGGTTAGGTTAGGTTAGGGACTTTTTGTTCCGGAACCCATTAGAAGTGGTATTTACTAGGACTGATGCCTCTTAGAACTGGAACGATATTGTGATTGGGTCCCATTACGTACAAGTGAGGCCAGGGCCGGATTAAGGCCAATTGATGCCCTAAGCACAGCCCAACAATGGTGCCCCCTCGGCCCTCCCATTGCTTAACTGACAAGATATTAAGACCATGATTAAGACTCAATGAATACTGATGTTGAAATATAAGATAATAAATTCAGGTTTCTTCCAGGCCACCCCACAAGCCAGATCCTACAATTTTCTCATCACTGATGTTAGACTAGAACCAGAACAAATACAGTTAAAGACAATTAAGAAATAAAAACAAAGAGTTGAAGTTTTTCAACATTTGATAATTATAAAAATCA
Organism: Homarus americanus; assembly: GCF_018991925.1. NCBI lineage: Eukaryota > Metazoa > Arthropoda > Malacostraca > Decapoda > Nephropidae > Homarus > Homarus americanus. The sequence goes on from NW_024730469.1 coordinate 3,728, forward strand.
CTTAAATTAGACAGTTTTGATTTAACCTTATTTATTATAACAACTAGGCCTAGAGTTACTGCTCTTAATTTAGTAACACAATATATTTATATAGTTAAAATATCTACCTCTTTATTTTGTAAATATAAAGTAATTTAATTAATGAGAAATTCAGAAACTTACTTGTTACTTCACACAATCCACCTCATACCACACGTTAAAATAGACACATTTCGTTGATACTGCAAGAGCCTGAGTGAGGGCTGAGAAGCGAGGGAACGAACTTAGACAATTTCAGACGTTCAGGAACGTTCTTGAACGTGTATAAAATAAAGCCGTTTTCCATTGGGCAACGTGTCCTTTAAAAAAAAAAGGAGCACAGTTTTCTTGGTTTAAAACCCTTACAAAACATAGTTAACGAACAAAATGGGATAAATATTTTTCACCAATTTTATACGGCGGTTTTACACTAGCTTATTAGGTTTTATCGCAAATATGATCTGGTCACTAGAAGGCATAATACCTTCAAAAGAAAAACCTGTGGTGCCCCCTTCTTTTGGTGCCCTAAGCGCGTGCTTATTTTGCTTAATGGTTAATCCAGCCCTGAGTGAGGCCCAGGATTAGTGAGGCCTCTTATAACTGGGGGTCCATTATAACTGGGGCCCGTTATAAATGAGGCCCATTAGAACAGAGACCTATCATTATAACTGGGGGTTATTACAACTGGGGGATCACTATAACTGAGATTCATTATCACTGATACCCATTAGAACTAAGACCTAGTAGAACTGGAACTCATTAGACTTGCAGACTCCTCGTGTAAACAAAGTGAAAAACACTGACTGAGGGCAGGGTGATGGGGGGGGGGTGAGGACGTGTTGGACCCGGTAACACCTCCCCGGGCGTGTTGGTCTTGTGATTAATTTACGAGTCTACCCTGAGCCTGAAGGTTGTAAGTGTGGTCCTCTGTTGACACGTGTCACTTCATTCCTGCTCTCTGCTACATGAGTTCTTCTTTTGTGTGTTAGAATGTGATGCCAGGCTTGGGTTTATGTCATGGCTGTGAGGTTTGGTTTTGTCATTAATGTTATCGTAAGGCTTGTTGTAAACGTCATGTCAGGTTTCTATTGCTTATATTAATTTGAAATCAGTCAAGTCAATGCAATCTCAGACTTTTCGACAGTCGTATTCTCGTTTAGCAAATTAATGGGATCAGTTTTACAGTTGTGTAAGCCCCTTGAGAACGTTGGCTTAATCCTTAATCCTCTGAATACAATGGCTTACTCCCTTGATCACGTTGTTATAACCCTTTCTATATGATGACCTGTTCCTGAGTACAGTGACTTAACCACCTAAGTACAGTGTCTACGTACCCACAAGAATAGGTCATCTCATTCAAAGGGTTAAGTCATCGTACTCAAGCGGTTAAGGGACCTTACTCGGTTGATTTACTGTACTCAGAGGCTGGTATTGTACTCAACTGGTGATATACCTAACCCACTGGTCTATTTCAAGGGGTAAATATATCTTGTTCATTGTGTTAAATAATCGTACTCTATAGGGGGGGTCTGGGTTAATTCATTGTACTCAGGGGGGTTGGCATCGTACTCAGAGGGTTAAGTTAGGAAACAATAATGCCAAGTCCCCACGTCATTGATTCTTCACGCTACCCGGTGTGGAAAATACAATTACTGTACCATGGTCAACCTTTACGCTTTGTCTCCACGTGTAAAGATATTTTTCCACTTGTTGTCTTCGTCTCTGTACTAAGACTTAATTCTGTTTGCTCGTTATAGTCCTGGATTTATGTGGCCTCGGCTCTGAAGTCTTGAGGGAAATTCTTCTCAATCGTGATGTAATAAGTTGTGGTTCCCCGGAGAGATACAAAGTCTGGCAGGATTGATAAAGGCAGCTTGAAAATCCTTGGAGTGGAGAGCCTTGATTGCCAACCTTAAGGCATGATTGATTGATTGAATAAGCTTTGAGTTTGTGACTCAGAGCTTCGTATATTTCTTCAAATTTATTTTTTCACAAATGCAAATGAGATGAACTCCTCCTCGTGGTCACAGGTGTAAAATTAAGATGATCGTGAGATATTATTGTTCACAGGGATGAGTCTTCGGAAAGATCTATATTATCTCAGGATATAATACTCGTTGAATCCACTAATTTAAGGCTTATCATAGACCTTCAAATTATATTTCTTCTCTGATAACTAATTTGTCTGGATTCTTGTGGTCGTAGGGAAGAATTGCCAATAAAAAAATTCTTTATAAAAATTTTGATCTCAGATCCCATCATTTCAAGGGATTATAATTTAGCTTCAAATTGAGACTCGTTCTCTGCCAACCAGATGGTGGTCGCAAGTGTCGTGGCCGCTGGACGACGACGGATTCTGTGGGAGAGGTTTCTTTATTGCATATATGATACTGGAACCCTACAGTACACTAAAAGGCTCTGAATTTAGTTTCGGATTGTAGATGAAGATTTTTACATGTAAGTGGTCTGTTCCGGTTATGAAATTTGTCAAATAGTTATGTAACAATGTCTCAACGGATATGTGAAAAGGTGTATTAAGTAAAGACACTAGTATTTGAGTTAAGTGAGTCATCAGATCACAATAGAAGTTGGTTGATAAAGTGGTGTGAGATAAATTAAGTGAGGCTTGTGTTGAAATTGATGACAAATTTGTATTATGTGAAGGTTGTATTAGCTAAATAAAAGGTGGAGTTTTCATACGCTAATTACTCAAGTATACTCAAGTTTGGATGTAGGGAATAATATGTATGTACAGGTATGTATTAATTGCAAGACTTAACAAACACCAAGGTAAATTATTGGTTGCAGACATAGTGACGGTTATGTCTCTCTCTCTCACACACACACACTAGCCTTATGAATCCGAACAATACCTCCAGTTTTCCTCAGGCTTATCGTGCCACACCTTGCAATATCACAACACAAGGCGAATGCAGAAAAAAACAATGGTAAATATACTTTTTTTCTTATTATTCTCATCTTGACGATTAAATCTCTATCATTAAGTCCAGAGTCTAGCAATGTTCCATGTTTTTGCCCGCACCTGCTGTAGAGTGAGTCATTGTTAGTATGGGAAGGACCGTGTCTCGGGTCTTGTGTCTGTTGTGTGTTTTTTTTTCAGTACTGAAATCAGATGCTGGGATGACGGTAACCCCACATGTCCGGTTACTCCATTAAGGTACTTTAGTTAATTAGTGTTTCACCTGGAGACCTTTACCTATTAGGGTTGTATGGATGACTTGATGTTTGACGTGATATAAAAGGATTTCAGTATTAAGTTTAGACAAGAGATGAGATTATTTTCAGTTTATCATGTTGGTATGCAAATAAGCCTAAAAGGTTAAATGAATCACTTGCAGATTAGCAACCCACCATATTTTACCTGATGATTAAACACCTTAACGTTATCTAGGGGAGAAGTGGATATTTCATCCCATCCCGACTCTGGTGTGGAGGTGAGTTGTGGGAGGGGGAGTGGAGAGGAGGGGAGGGGGCAGAGAGAGTGTCAGATGAGGGTGGGGGGTGTCAGAGTTAAGTTGGACCGTTTGGTGGTCTGCCAAGGGACTGTCATGTGAGTGGTCAGGTGGAATTTAATTTTGGATGTCGTGTAGGTTGGTGTCGGGGGTAGGAAACAGGTGGACTTTCATATGAGAAGTCAAGGTGGTTAGATAGACTGCTATGTAGGGTTGGAGGGGGAGGTGTGACTGTTCTCAGTCTCATAGAGTGCTGCTTTCACTACAGAACCATGGCTAACGTGTAGGGTCGGAGGGGGAGGTGTGACTGTTCTCAGTCTCAGAGTGCTGCTTTCACTACAGAACCATAGTGTGCAGGGTCGGAGAGTGCCAGGCTATTCTCAGTCTCTTAGAGTGCTGCTTTCACTAAGAACCATGGCTAACGTGTGGGTCGGAGGGAGGTGTGACTGTTCTCAGTCCTCATAGTGTGCTGCTTTCACTAGAATACATGCGTGTTGGGTCGGAGGGGAGGTGTGACTGTTCTCAGTCTCACATAGAGTGCTACTTTCACTACAGAACCATAGGCTGTGCCAGGTCAGAGGTAGGGCGACGCCAGTCTGCAGAGTGCTGCTTTCTTTTCTAGAACCATGGCTAACGTGTAGGGTCGGAGGGGTGTGGTGCCAGTCTCCTGGTGTGCTGCTTTCACTACAGGAGCCATGGCTAACGTGTGGCAGGAATCGGAGGGGGAGAGTGTGTGACTGTTCTCCAGTCTCTCATAGAGTGCTGCTTTCACTACAGAACCACTTGGCTAACGTGTAGGGTTGGAGGGGGAGGTGTGACTGTTCTCAGTCTCAAAGAGTGCTGCTTTCACTACAGAACCATGGCTAACGTGTAGGGTCGGAGGGGGAGGTGTGACTGTTCTCAGTCTCATAGAGTGCTGCTTTCACTACAGAACCATGGCTAACGTGTAGGATCGGAGGGGGAGGTGTGACTGTTCTCAGTCTCATAGAGTGCTGCTTTCACTACAGAACCATGGCTAACGTGTAGGGTCGGAGGGGGAGGTGTGACTGTTCTCAGTCTCATAGTGTGCTGCTTTCACTACAGAACCATGGCTAACGTGTAGGGTCGGAGGGGGAGGTGTGACTGTTCTCAGTCTCATAGTGTGCTGCTTTCACTACAGAACCATGGCTAACGTAACACCGTCGCTTGAAGGATAAGGTTAGCGATCTTGCCCAGGTCGTGTTCTTAGCTGTCTGAGTTTTATCATCTCCTTTGTTTTAATTTTTCCTTCTTCATGTTACCTGAACTTTGGGATTTATTCCAGGATTAATTTATAACCAAATTTTGTATATAGTTGATACCTGATACGAAATTGGTTCATGAAGATTTACGCCATCACATATGAGAGTAAATGGTCAAAACGTGATTTTTTTCTTAACAGACATACTTGCTGGTGCACACAGTTAGGGACATCACGTGTATATCTGCCGTTCATACCAAGGATGTTCACTAAAGTTCAGTGTTATAGCGTGAACAGTATTTTGAATGATCTAAGTACAATTTTCTTAAGTGTACTGACACGAGTATATTTTCAGAGTAATTTTTCTCACTCGTTCTAAACTCCGTCCCTATTATCACCCGGTCCTTCTACCACAAATCCTACGTCACACATTTTATTATACATCATCCCATGTCATTTCCAAGTTTATTCTCATGGTCACTCGGTCATCACTTTTTTTTTCCATTTCATATCTTTCACACTACCTTTTATTGGTCCCTCAGGGAAACATAATTATCTCCACTCTACTTCCCCAGTGCTGCCTCCGTTCCACCTTCCCGTTGATGCCTCCTTTCCACCTCCTCACTGGTGCCTCCACTCCACATCCCCACTGGTGCCTCCACTCCACCTCCCCACTGGTGCCTCCACTCCACCTCCCCACTGGTGCCTCCACTCCACTTTCCCACTGGTGCCTCCACTCCACCTCCTGGTGCCTCCTCCCACCACCTCCCACTGAGTGCCTCCCCACCCACCTCCTCACTGGTGCCTCCACTCCACATCCCCACTGGTGCCTCCACTCCACCTCCCCACTGGTGCCTCCACTCCACCTCCCCACTGGTGCCTCCACTCCACTTTCCCACTGGTGCCTCCACTCCACCTCCCCACTCCACCTCTCCACTCCACCTCCCCACTTCACCTCCATGCTTCTCTCCCCTGGCACTCTTACCTTCTCGTATTCGTGCTCGACGCTCCCCATTACTCTTCTTCTACAACTCCTCTTGTCTCTCAGGTTCCCTCCCTCCCTTCCCTCTTCCCTCCCCTCCCCTCCCACGCATTTCAGCATCTACCCTCCCTTCCCTCCATCTATTCCTTCTATAAACCCCTGTAGTTCCTTCACCCCGTCCCTCGTTCCATTCACTCCCTCTTTAATCACCTCCCTCCTTCACCCCTCCTTCCTTTCATCCATTCCTCTGCCCCTTATGCTTTCCTTTGCTCCTTACGCTTTCCTTTGCTCCTTACATCGTCTCTCTCTCTACCTCTTGACATTTACTCTACTCTTACAACCCTCCCCTCTTTCCTCCTTCCTTCCTTCCTCCCATTCTTCCTCCCTTCCTTACCTTCTTCCTTCTTTCCTCCTCTTTTCCCTCCTTCCTTTCTTCCTTCCTTCCTCTTGCATCTCCTCTCTCTCTCTATCCCCCCATCTCTCCTTACCCCCCTTTCTTACACCCCATGCACCTCCCTACACCCGTCACGGCTACACACCCCTGCCACACCAATACACCTGCTGGTCGGCAAGTGTCAACACTCCCACACCCTTTACAGTAAACACACACACCATCGCCACATACCTAAACGTTCTCACTGTATATTTTAATTTATATTTTCCTTTATATGATTGAAAATTTGCATTAAAATATCTTGGGTAAATAAACTTTTGTCTGTCTGTCTGTCTGTTTGTCGTAGTTTACCGGGAGGGACAAAATCAGTAGATGATTTTGTCTGAAAGTATTCGTGAACTTAGGCAATTAATTCATGAAAATATGTTCATTATCTCTTCCTCCCTCTCTTGTTTTGTTCAGCTGACTCTCTCTCTTGTTGCTTTGATTCACGGCTGTAACTAAACCAACAGGCTTGTATATGGCGTACATATATACAGAGATATATCTTTATTACTGAGGCGTGTCAGTACACACGTATATTTTTATCTAAACACACACACACACACACATCCTTATAGGAGGAGCGTGTAAACAGTAAGATATAGTGGTCCCTCCCAGGTTAACGTTGTCTACTTCTAATACTCCTCACTGGAGCTGTTGTAAAGACAAGCTGTAATCATAAAGTATCGCTGGCACAGTTTGGAGGCTTAATATAATATTTTTTTTTCCCGTTTGTGTTTTATGATCTAGAATCTGTGTGTGTGTGTGTGTTTAGTTATCGTAATATTGTTTTTGTTGTGTGTTGTGGACAAACGCACAAGCGAACATAAATTTAGCTTTATATTCTACGTAGATTTCATTTATCCTGAAGAGCGAGGGTCAGAGACAACCTCCCTTGGGTGTCATTGTATTGGTTGAAGCTTTGTTTCTAACTCTATACCCAGTGCTTGTCTCATTGTCTCTCAGCATCGACTGTTGGGTAAAGAACAGTGTCCATAACTTGTTAAATCTCGACATGTTTGATCCTCGTTAATATTAAAGGTTAAATACAATGCTATTTTGTTTTCGTTAGTAGTATAAGTATAGATTTTTTATCGTCCGTCATAACTCTCGGCTTGTACGAGTATACGTTTGACACTGTGACTTGCTGGAACATGCTCGTCAACCTTTAATCAGCGCTGTAATATCTCATTTGATGTTTACCGTTTCGATAGGTATGCAGCGACTGAGTTTGTTACAGTACTCGTCACCTGTAGTAAGGATCATTGGTTTGATCCTAGAGCACTCTCAGTCCACCCGGTAGCAAATGGGTACCTAAATCTACAGTTGGAGAAGTGAAGGTTATTGAGTACAGTGCCGGTCATCCTGCCTCCTAATGGGTAGTTAAGCCCATGAGACCTCTTTCACTTTTATAGTTTCGATCAGGCGCGTATAGAAAGTTTTGGGTGCTGGCTGTAGGTGTCTGTACTGCACACTGTAAACATTGACCATCCAGCAACACAGAACAGGGCATTATGTTACTGAGGTCCATGACTATGTTTATTTCCTGAAGTTACTGTGTATTTATCTTGCGTCTGTATTACATAAAAGAAAAAATATCTGTACAAGGCCAGGGATTTGTCTAGCTTTAATAAAGTGTATGCTGTTGAATACAAGGTGAAAAATTAATAATGATACTGATAATAATAATAATATAATAATAATACTAATATAATAATGATAAGAATCATATATAAATGATTGTGAAAGTTACATTTATTGTTAGTTTTGTTAGTATCGTTATTACCTCAGAAAATGTAAATTATTAAAAAAAAAATATTGATGTCTCTGATAACCAACACGCCTGTAAGTAACTGTGAGTTATAAAGCCTAGAGGAGTTATGCGGTGTGGCCATTAAATGTTTTTTTGTTTTCGTTTTATTACTGTTGGATATATTAGCTGAAGACCTGAGTTTGGACAAGAGGTTCGAGCCTGTATTGTGGACTGAAGTGTGAATATACAACACATTCCACGTTATTATCAACATCATCTACCTCTGTCAGGTGTTGCTGCCAGCACAGGGGGCAGGGGGTAATGTAAGATTGTTTACAATGAGGCAGACACACCTGGCAGTGAGGTGGTGACAAAAGACACTTTAGTGTAAACTGAGTGATACTGAGAGTAAACATTTGCTTTGTCTTAAAGCTCTCACTACGTGAACTTTGGCGTAACTTTATATCGCTACCAAAAATGTCACAGCTTGACACATAAGCTTGATCTAGGTGATGTTCAGTGTCATATCCAATGTGTCACGAGGCATTGACAGTGAAACAGTTGTTAGTTTGATAGTTTGTTATAAGCTTAGTGAGGTTATCCGTGAAGGTCAGTGGGCACACAGGGACCTTGAATCATGCCCAGAACTCGGTGCCTCCCAGCCAAGTCTTCACACTATTTGTAGACGAGGTCATCCTACAAGTGGTAAGTTACAGTGTTGCATTAGCTATGTGGTGTTGACAATGCTTATAATTTATAGGGTTTACCCGTAATACTGGCGCCATTGTTTACACTACAAAATAATTTCTAGTGGTTGATATGTTTTTCACAAATATTTGAAATTTTATTTTTCTGTTTGTACTTCGATAAAATCTGTTGTGTAATTCAAGTTGGTTCTAAAATAAGATGTTGCCATTTCAGAGTGAGTACGGATATTATTTATATATGTAGAATAATTCGTAATGACGAAAATGCACACTGATAATAAACTTGGTTTTCCCTATAAAATAATTTTATTTATTAGCTAAGCATTTGTTCATTTACAATTGATTTTTATGCACAAAAATGTCCCTCTTCATAAGAAAAGTACTTACATTTGTTTTCATTGTATGTTCTTTCGGAAAATAAACTTATGACGGAAATTAAATTTGAAAAATATCAAGAACAAATGCTCCTGTAGTCGCCGGTGCTTCTCAGCCTGGCAGTTGTATACTGTAATTGTTGCTCATTTGTACATTATTTTTTGTGTTATTTTTATAATCTAGAAAACAGACATTAAGATGCCATTATAAGCAAGTTAATAATGGGGAGAACAAGTGTGAACCTTCATGTAAAATATTATTTTAAAGAATTAGCAGCCAGAAAATTCGCAGTGAATTAAAGGATAAAAAGACAAAAACTTGCAGCTTATGATAAATTCACTATTACTCTGATATATGATTGATAATTTAAAAAACAGGGTTAGAAGCCAATAGAAAATAATGTGTTCCTCCTCGTTTTATTATTTATTAAACAATAATTTTATATGATCTTCAGAACTGGCTGGTATTGAAACACACTGTAACAGATTATGAAGACAGGTACAGTACAGTACACAGTAAAGAAGAAACTGACGTTATACTGTGCCTCGTTCACCATTAACAGTCTTGTAGGAATAATTGATGTACTCTATATGGTGGGAGTAAACGACTCCTGCGCTGTAAGCATGAAAATCAGATTTTCCTTGGAGGCGCTGCTTGGTATGCAAGATCACGCAAGCTGTGTACTGACAGATAAGGGTGGAGGTGGTCGTAGTGTTGAGTTTCGAGCGGGTGTAGTTTGTAGGTCAGACGTTGTGCGTTTTGTTACGCTCACACGCAACTTCCAAGCAGTTCCAGACGTCACATATATAGTTTCTCTGTCTAGTAGTAGTTGACTCAGCTGACCGGAGTACTTATAAGGTACACAGCAAGGCAGTAACTCCTGGCAACTTATAGTTTTTGTAAATGAGGACAGTAACGTACTGTACATTGAGTGAATCGTTTCGGACACTGGCCAGGACTAGATCAATGTTTTGTTGACAGAAATCAGCTGATGGACCGAGATAAATGTTTACTGAGTTCTGCGTGTGGATATAAAACGGCTCCGCTATCCTAGTGAATATTGACACACTGATGATGTACGATCCATACATAATGTATAAAGACGACCCATTACATGAATACAGATGGATAGTGACTGTGATGCACACGTAGTTACTTTCTCTCATGTCTTTCTCTCTCACTTTCACATTGACACACAAATACACACACAAGGCGTTAATCATCTTTAGTACTCAAGATTTGGTGTGAGGAATTCATTTACTTCATAATTAGACATGACATACAGACTCATTGTGGTGTTTACTAAGAGTATTTGTCTGTTGGTATTCATGTGTTATCATCGTGGGAAGATTTAATGCCATATAGTTCAAGATTTACGTGGCTAC
>NW_024730470.1:0-22500 GCF_018991925.1 Homarus americanus
GTTGCACGTACATCGAGCAGTGGTCCTCCCCACCCTACTATATGACAGTGGGACATGCGTCACATGCAAGAGGAACCTCAAGGCACTTAAAAACTTTCACCAACGTAGTCTACCTTCCATCCTCCGAGTTCGCCGGGAAGACAAGAGAACAAAACCCAGTGTTCTTGCTGACACCAACTGTAGGAGCATCGAGACTACCATTATTCATGTACAACTACGTTGGACTGACCATGTTACCCGCATGGACGATAGTAGACTGCCAAAGCAGCTACTTTACCGTCACCTAACGAATAGTACACGTAATGCAGGTGGGAAACGGAAACGTTATAAGGATAGTCTTAAGACCAGCCTGAAAAAGTGCCACATCGACCCCCTCACCTGGGAGACGATCACTCCACACCGTAACGCTTGGAGGAGCACCACACGAGAAGGTGTCAATACTTTCGAATTAGCCCGACTGCAAACCGAGGCAGACAAGCGCCAGCGCCGGAAAGACACTGCCCCAGCCCCTCCCGCACTAGATGGAGCCATCTACATGGGCAACATATGTGAACAACTCTGCCGGTATCGCATCGGCGTCTTCAGTCACCTTAAAACTCACCAGCGTAGTAACATCCTTAATAACTCATAACATTGTATCATACCTGCATGATCGTCATACTCGATCCTGAGTGACAGCAAAGTAGTAGTAAGTGTGTGTGTGTGTGTGTGTGTGTGTGTGTGTGTGTGTGTGTGTGTGTGTGTGTGTGTGTGTGTGTGTGCGTGCGTTGCCGACACACGGTGTAATTGTCAGCTTCCTCGCCTCGCAAGCGAATGAACCCGGGTTCCATTTCCGGGCAGGGTGAGACCATGAGCAAGTTCCTTTGCGTCATTTACCTCTATCTACCCATCAGTAATTGGGGACCTGGATGTTAATCGATTCGCGCGTCGTGTTACGGGGTAATGGTTAGCCAGTGCAGTTGGCCACCGACTATTCCTTGACACTGGGTCACTCAGCTCATTAACTCAGGGTGTGGTTGTTGTGTTGGCGACAGCTTCAACACCTTAAACAAATTCACGCCTAGGTGGCCCTTGGGCCTGGCCATTCTCATTACAGGAGGGGCAACCATTATAATAATAAAAAAAAAACGATCATCAACTTCAGGTACACCAATCATCCTTGTAAAAAAATCCTGATTGAATAATTTCCTCAGTAACATACAAGTGAACCAAACTTGGGTACTACACAACTACAGTATCACTCAATGACTTATTTTACACTATATCTACTCCCACTTAACATTTCTATATCAGTTCAACAACCATCACTCAACCTTGTTCCATGTTATTTAAAGTTCGTTAATCAATAAGAGGAATTATTATCACAACACAAGCATTCATTAATCAGTCTCCATTGTGAATCATTTTGCTGGGGTGTGTGGGAGGATTACGCTGGATAATAACTTTAGTGTTTTGTATATCCAGAACAATCTTAACTCCAGCTTACTCCAACTAATAACTAACCTAACCTAACTTATTTACACACAGACAGACAGACCGACAGACCGACAGACACACACACATAAACCCTAAATATGTTATATGGAACATAAATATAACTTCCAAAGTCACTCTCATATACTTCCTCACCGCGGTCTGACGAAATAGTACACCTGTAACGTTCTGTCAGGGCTCAGGTCGAGGCTTCTCCTTACTGATCATCTATACGTGTGTGTGTGTGTGTGTGAGATGTTGCCTGGTATGTAATAAAAAAGGCGGGTATCCGCTTTTGAATTTTGCCACATACAGCAGTTAGTTTATTGTGCACCCCCTTACTCCTTCTGTGATCGGTAACGCAAAATTATTCAAGTTAACGAGTACCTTTCAGGATATTATGGCACTGAATGTTAAAAAACTATATTTCTAAAACATTATTTGTTTAGTTCTATACAGTACATCGCCCTGTCCCTCAACCTGCCATTATTAATTATGGGTAGTCGGCAGCTATCAAACAGGGAGGTACTACCGCCTGGGAAGATAATGGCAGCATCATGTGTTGTCTAATGGTAGACCCTGCTGCCATATGGCATCACAAAAATTGTGACCAAGTCCCAGGTTGCTGATCTGACTTTCTGCCTCATTTACACACATTTGTAGGGTCTCAATTGTTTCTCGTATTATTGACAACACAACATTCAGATATCGTTTCTCACTATTGATCTATTTTTCATTTTTGTATTTCTTTATGGTTCTTTATTATTATTATTATTATTATTATTATTATTATTATTATTATTATTATTATTATTATTATTATTATTTTATTTTTATTTTTTATGATAAATTATATTTACTATGAACTAATTATTATTATTATTAGTAGTAGTAGTAGCACATTTTCGCCCCCCAGTCCCCGATGTGGGTCAGTGACCTGTGCCCGGGTGGGTTAATCCCCGTAAAAAAAAGTAATAAGTTATTATTTGTTCCCTCGTTCTAACAAGAGATACACGATAACATATCCTATTTGAAGATAAAAATACACTGTCCAGGAAGAGTCATAACAAACTTGGGGGTTATCTGAGATGTGAACGTGGAGGTGAGAATAAAAACCTGATCCCTTTAACTATTCCCACGGCACATGACATGCCACTCTCGAGTCTCTGAAACAGACACAAGAGCATGAGGCTAAACAGCTTATCCTTAGTACTAATATCACTGGCTGAGGCACAGAAGAGAACAGCTTTACACTAATGACTCCAAACCCTCCGAACCGATCAGGGGAACTAATTGTAGACGACATGAATTAAGATATTAAGTGTGTGTGTGTGTGTGTGGAGCTGAAATTATCTATAAAGTTGCCCGTATATCGAGCAGTGGTCCTCCCCACCCTACTATATGGCAGTGAGACGTGGGTCACATACAAGAGGCACCTCAAGGCACTTAAAAACTTTCACCAACGTAGTCTACCTTCCATCCTCCGAGTTCGCCGGGAAGACAAGAGAACAAAAGCCAGTGTTCTTGCTGACACCAACTGTAGGAGCATCGAGACTACCATTATCCATGAGCAACTACGTTGGACTGGCCATGTTACCCGCATGGACGACAGTAGACTGCCAAAGCAGCTACTTTGCAGTCACCTAACGAATAGTAAACGGAATGCAGGTGAGAAACGGAAAAGTTATAAGAATAGTCTTAAGACAAACCTGAAAAAGTGCCAAATCGACCCCCTCACCTGGGAGACGATCACTCCACACCATAACGCTTGGAGGATCACCACACGAGAAGGTGTCAATACTATCGAATTAGCCCGACTGCAAACCGAGGCAGACAAGCGCCAGCGTCGGAAAGACACTGCCACAGCCCCTCCCGCACTAGATGGAGCCATCTACATGGGCAACATCTGTGAACAACTCTGCCGGTATCGCATCGCCGTCTTCAGTCACCTTAAAACTCACCAACGTAGTAACATCCTTAATAACTAATATCATTGTATCATACCTGCATGATCGTCATACTCGATCCTGAGTGACAGCAAAGTAATAGTAAGTGTGTGTGTGTGTGTGTGTGTGTGTGCGTGTGTGTGTGTGTACGTTGACGACCAAAAGTGTAATCCTCAGCTTGCTCGCCTCGCAAGCGAACGAACCCGGGTTCCATTTCCGGGCAGGGTGAGACCATGGTCAAGTTTCTTTACGACATTTGCCTCTGTCTACCCAGCAGTAATTGCAGACCTGGATGTTAATCGATTCGCGTGTCGAATTCCGGGGTAATGGTTAGCCAGTGCAGTTGGCCACTTGTGCGGTCTTTTCGGACTATTCCTTGATACTGGGTCACTCAGCTCAAAAACTCAGGGTGTGGTTGTTGTGTTGGCGACAGCTTCAACACCTTAAACAAATTCACGCCTAGGTGACCCTTGGGTCTGGCCATTCTCATTACAGAAAGAGTAACCATTATTATAAAAAAAACGGTCATCAACTTCAGGTACGCCAATCATCCTTGTAAAAAAATCGTGATTGAATAATTTCCTCAGTAACATACAAGTGAACTAAATTGGATACTACACAACTACATTATCACCCAATGACTTATTTTACACTATATCTACTACCACTTAACAGTTCTATATCAGTTCAACAACCATCACTCAACCTTGTTCCATGTTATTTAAAGTTCGTTAATCAATAAGAGGAATTATTATCACAACACAAGCATTCATTAATCTGTCTCCATTGTGAATCATTTTGCTGGGGTGTGTGGGAGGATTACGCTGGATAATAACTTTAGTGTTTTGGATCACCTGAAGAATCTCAACTCCAGCTTATTCCAAATAATAACTAACCTAACCTAACCTATTTACACACAGACAGACAGACCGACAGACACACACACACACACATAAACCCTAAATATGTTATATGGAACATAAATATAACTTCCAAAGTCACTCTCATATACTTCCTCACCGCGGTCTGACGAAATAGTTCACCTGTAACGTTCTGTCAGGGCTCAGGTCGAGGCTTCTCCTTACTGATCATCTATACGTGTGTGTGTGTGTGTGAGATGTTGCCTGGTATGTAATAAAAAAGGCGGGTATCCGCTTTTGAATTTTGCCACATACAGCAGTTAGTTTATTGTGCACCCCCTTACTCCTCCTGTGATCGGTAAGGCAAAATTATGAAAGTTAACGAGTACCTTTCAGGATATTATGGCACTGAATGTTAAAAAACTATATTTCCCAAACATTATTTGTTTAGTTCTGTACAGTACATCGCCCTGTCCCTCAACCTGCCATTATTCAATATATTATTTGTTCCCTCGTTCTAACAAGAGATACACGATAACATATCCTATTGGAAGATAAAAATACACTGTCCAGGAAGAGTCATAACAAACTTGGGGGTTATCTGAGATGTGAACGTGGAGGTGAGAATAAAAACCTGATCCCTTTAACTATTCCCACGGTACATGACATGCCACTCTCGAGTCTCTGAAACAGACACAAGAGCATGAGGCTAAACAGCTTATCCTTAGTACTAATATCACTGGCTGAGGCACAGAAGAGGACAGCTTTACACTACTGACTCCAAACCTTCCGAACCGATCAGGGGAACTAAATGTACGAAATGAATTAAGATATTAAGTGTGTGTGTGTGTGTGTGTGTGTGTGTGTGTGTGTGTGTGTGTGTGTGTGTGTGTGTGGAGCTGAAATTATATACAAAGTTGCACGTACATCGAGCAGTGGTCCTCCCCAACCTACTATACGACAGTGAGACATGGGTCACATGCAAGAGGCACCTCAAGGCACTTAAAAACTTTCACCAACGTAGTCTACCTTCCATCCTCCGAGTTCGCCGGGAAGACAAGAGAACAAAAGCCAGTGTTCTTGCTGACACCAACTGTAGGAGCATCGAGACTACCATTATTCATGAACAACTACGTTGGACTGACCATGTTACCCGCATGGACGACAGTAGACTGCCAAAGCAACTACTTTACCGTCACCTAACGAATAGTACACGTAATGCAGGTGGGAAACGGAAACGTTATAAGGATAGTCTTAAGACAAACCTGAAAAAGTGCCACATCGACCCCCCTCACCTGGGAGACGATCACTCCACACCGTAACGCTTGGAGGAGCACCACACGAGAAGGTGTCAATACTTTCGAATTAGCCCGACTGCAAACCGAGGCAGACAAGCGCCAGCGCCGGAAAGACACTGCCCCAGCCCCTCCCGCACTAGATGGAGCCATCTACATGGGCAACATATGTGAACAACTCTGCCGGTATCGCATCGACGTCGTCAGTCACCTTAAAACTCACCAGCGTAGTCACATCCTTAATAACTCATATCATTGTATCATACCTGCATGATCGTCATACTCGATCCTGAGTGACAGCAAAGTAATAGTAAGTGTGTGTGTGTGTGTGTGTGTGTGTGTGTGTGTGTGTGCGTGTGGACTGTGTGTGTGTGTGTGTGGATGAGTAGACTGTGTGTGTGTGTGTGTGTGTGATGAGTGTGTGTGTGTGTGGATGAGTGTGTGTGTGTGTGTGTGTGTGTGTGTGTGTGTGTGAGTGGATGAGGTGTGTGTGTGTGTGTGTGTGTGTGTGGATGAGTATGGACTGTGTGTGTGTGTGTGATGATGTGTGTGTGTGTGTGTGTGTGTGTGTGTGAGTGATGAGTGTGTGTGTGTGTGTGTGTGTGTGTGTGTGTGTGTGTAGTATGATATTTTTATGATTTTCACAGTAGTAAACACATGATCACCTGTATGACACCTTTCTCTCTCTTTTATTTCCTCTTCATTTTCTCTATCCCCACCTCTCTCTCTCTCTGTCTCTCTTCCTCCTCTTCTTTATCTCCTCTCTCTTCCTCCTCTATCTCTTTTATCTCTCTCTTTCTTCTTCCTCTCCTTCTTTCTCCTCTCTCCTCTCCTCTTCCTCCTCTTCCTCCCTTTCTCTACCTCCCTAATCCTCTTTGCATTATACAGTATTATTGGATTATTTTATCTCCATGACTGTACATGTTCCACTATTGGGGAGGGAGATGGGGGAGGGAGGTGGGGAGGGAGATGGGGAGGGGCATGGGGAGGGAGGGATGGGAGGGGAGGATGGGGGGGAGGGGAGGATGGGGAGGGGAGGATGGGGAGGGGAGGATGGGGAGGGGAGGATGGGGAGGGGAGGAGGGGAGGGGAGGATGGGAGGGGAGGGGATGGGGAGGGGAGGATGGGGGAGGGGAGGCGGGGAGGGGAGGATGGGGAGGGGAGGATGGGGGAGGGGAGGATGTGGGGAGGGAGGATGGGGAGGTGAGGATGGGGGAGGGGAGGATGGGAGGTGAGGGGATGGGGAGGGGAGGATGGGAGGGAGGATGGGAGGGGAGGATGGGAGGAGGATGGGAGGGGAGGTTAGAGGGGAGGATGGGAGGGAGGATGAGGGGAGGATGGGGAGGTGAGGATGGGGAGGCAGAGAAGTGAGGGGAGGATGGGGAGGAGGATGGGGAGGGAGGATGGGAGGAGGATGGGAGGGGGATGTGAGGTGGGGAGATAAAGAAAATAAAAGAAAAATAAGAAGGAAGAATACACAATAAACACACACATGTACGTAAAAAACAAAGACTTTATTACAAACAGAGACATCAAGAAATACTTCCATTATACATATATAGAGAAACACTTTACTTCACGTCCACACAAACAAACACTTATGTATATAGGACAAACACTCTCTAAACATCACCATAAAAATCCACATAATCACACATCTGGCAACCCGACACCTCCCTCGCCAACCTGACTCTCCCCACGCCAACCCGACTTCCCCCTCCCCACGCCAACCCGACCCTCCCCCACCCACGCCAACCTGACACCCTCCTCGCCAACCTGACACCCCCCTCGCCAACCTGACTCTCCTCCTCGCCAACCTGACTCTCCCCTGCCAACCTGACTCCCCCCTCCCTCGCCAACCGACACCTCCCCACGCCATTACCTCAAAACAAAAGAAAAATCAAAACAAAAGAGGAGAGTTAAAAAAATGAACTTGGTTATTAAGGTCCATAGATAGAAGTGTAAAATACCCAGACCTCTGGCAATTGGTTGACCTGCCTGACCCTCTACCTGTGGAAATTTACAACACAGGTAACTTGATCAATTAACCTGAAAACCACAATAGAGTGAGAACCAGTTTTATAACAACACTAGCGTACAAAAGTATAAAAATGTACAGGGTGTTAAAAAAGAGTCAGACACACACATATGCCACAGAAAAAGTTAGACACACACACACACACACACTACATCCCTGACCACCGTAGGGTCAAGACCTATTCAGGCGCTGCTTCTGCTGAGCAGCGGCCCCCCTTGGCCAATGTTCGGCTCATTCCTCAAGTCCCTCTCCCCGACCCATCCTCACCACCAAAAGTGGCAATTTCGTTTCGGAAAGAAGTGGGATCAGTGTTGAACAGTGATGAACAGTGTTTAAGCCAGTGAATTCAGCACTAGACAGTACCAGTGAGATCCGTGACCCACCACTGAGATAAGTTCCCCTGGGAACCATCCTCTGACCAGGTGTTAATCCGTCCACTCTGAAACAACAGAGGGCGGGCTATGCACCTGACTACGAGATAACACAACATCACCGAGCAGAGAGGTACTGTGACACCACCTCACACCACCCGGTGTCCCCGTGACCACGTGAGGTCCCTCATATCAACACCCGAGGACGAGTTACTGCACCACGTGAACACCACCACACCCGGTGTCCCCATGACCACGTGAGGTCCCTCATATCAACACCCGAGGACGAGTTGCTGCACCACGTGAACACCACACCACCTGGTGTCCCCATGACCAGTCCAGGCCGAGGCCATCAACTGTAAACTATAGTAATTTGTATGTTCAATTCATGTTCCTTCCCCTTTCAGTAATGAAAGCTTTTGTTAAATGACCCACCCACCCCATGTCTTTGTATGTAATAAGTAATTTTTGTCCAATGTATGTTTTCAGCCTTCGGGCTGCAGAACTTTTTCAATAAACCGTTAAATATTATTAATATTATTATTATTATTATTATTATTATTATTATTATTAATATTATTATTATTACACACACACACACACACGGTATATAAATAGTGCACACATATAATATAACCTGTAGGGTACATAATATAACACATAATAGAAGGTACAGTATATAATTTGTATGATTCATGTGTGAACTATGTGTATATATTACGCCCCGCTGGTGAAATTGCCTCCCAAACTAGCCTAAACCAATCCAATCCAACTTAACTTAACCTGTTTTAACCAAACCGAACCTTACTTAATGTAACCTGGTTAACCTTTATTATGTTAGCTAACGTTACGTTAGGTTTAGTCATTCTGCGTAGTTCCCTTAATAGGCTCGTAATTTAGCCCAGGTTAAGTTAGGTTGGCTTAAGTAAGGTCAGGTTAGGATAAGCTACGTTAGGATAGGATAGGATAGGATCCCCCCCGTAGGTTAGGTTAGGTTAGGTCGACTTGGTTTAGGTCGGGAACCCATTTCACGTACTGGGCAAAAAATGACAGCCACAGTTCATTATATAATTTGGTAAAGGCTCGATTAGAAAGTTGTTCAGGTGAAGGAAATGAGGAAAATAAACGTAAAAGTAACAAATAAAAAAACAATGAACGTAAGGACGAAAAGTAATCTGTAGTAATTAAAAAAAACGAAAAAGGAATGACAAATGTGAGTGACCTGTATGAAAGAAAAGGAAGAAATAGGTAAATAACATAAGAGAATGGTGAAGGAGAATTACAAAGGCGGTAACTACGGCAGCCTCAAAAAATCTTACAGAGAACAAGACGATGCTGCTGTTCAAGGAAAGATTCTTCTGTGTGTCGGTGAAAAGGCGGGAGGGAGACCACATGGAAATGAAAGTCGCGAATGAAAGAAATTGAATGTAAGATTGAGGGTTGGTGGTAAGGACATATTGAAAGAAAAGAAAGGAAAAGAGATTATATGAGAGAGAGAGAGAGAGAACGCTGAGAAGGATGTTGAAGGGAATAGAGTGAGGGACAGATGAATGTATAGACGTTTGAGTAGACATTCAAAATAACAGCCTCTATATCATTTAACGCCATAATAATATTCTATACTCTCCTTTAAACACAAATAAATAATTTACTCTTTATAAAAATGTGACTTGAATTTAATGAGACATAATTATTTGACAAGAAAAAATCACAGTGACTTTTTCACAATTACAGAAAACGTGATTAATTTCTTGGTAGGTGGAGACTAAAGAAAAAGCCTTATCCATTCTTAAAGAGAGAGAGAGAGAGAGAGAGAGAGAGAGAGAGAGAGAGCGTAATGTAAGAATTATTTAATGAACCATCCAAGTGAATTTGATTTTTTTTCCCCCGTCTAATTTTACACCATTAAATATTCAGCACATTAAGCGAGGAGAAATTCTACATTGATTCATAATTCTTTTTTTTTAGGTGAGGAATCTTTTATCATTTTTTTAAATTATCTTCTTAATATTAATAATAAAGACGTATTATTTTCTTATTTTATTTACCATTCTATTATTCATTTTTTTCCTTCATCCATTTTATTTTGATATTTAAGTAAAGATAAAAAGAAGGAAAGGGAGGAACAATAAGATAAACAGAGAGAAAAAAGAGACAGAGAGAAAGGTAAAGAGAACAAAAAAAATGGAGAGAAGTAAAACAAAAAGAAGGGGAAAGGGAAAATGAGAGATAAAGAGAAAAAAAGGCATAGACGAAGAGAAAGAGAGATAATATAAAGAACAAAGACAAAAAATAATACAATAAATAGAATGAATGAGATTTAAAGACAAATATAATTACAGAGAGAGAGAGAGAGAGAGAGAGAGAGAGAGAGAGAATTCCAATTACCTGGTCAACAGAAGCGTAAGAGAACTTCTTCAAATGCGTAATGGCTGAACCAACAAGGGAGAATAACCGGAAAAAATGGCCCCGAATTCTGTTTCAAAATACTGGAAGGAAAATTGAGCGGAATTTGGGAGACTTTATGAGGATACAGGGAGGAAAATGGGTGACTCATGAAGGTAAGGGGAAGGAAATGGGTGACTCGTTAAGGTAAGGGGAAGGAAATGGGTGACTTATGGGGGTACAGGGTGGAAAATGGGTGACTTATGAGGGTAAGGGGAAGGAAATGGGTGACTCAGAAGGTAAGGGGAAGGAAATGGGTGACTTATGGGGTACAGGGTGGAAAATGGGTGACTTATGGGGTGGAAATGGGTGACTTAGAGGTGTACAGGAGGAAATGGGTGACTCATGAAGGTAAGGGAAGGAAATGGGACTCGAGTGGGGAGGAAATGGGTGACTTATGGGGTACAAATTGGAAAATGGGTGACTTATGAGGGTAGGGGAAGGAAATGGGTAAAAGGTTGGACTTATATGGGCTGAGGGTAACAAGGGAGGAAAATGGCGAGTTATGAGGGTACAGGGAAGGAAATGGGTGAATTATGAGGGTACAGGGAGGAAAATGGGTGACTCATGAGGGTACAGGGAGGAAATGGGTGACTCATGAGGGTAAGGGAAAGGAAATGGGTGACTTATGAGGGTAAGGGGAAGGAAATGGGCGACTCGTGAAGGTAAGGGGAAGGAAATGGGTGACTTATGGGGTACAGGGAGGAAAATGGGTGACGCATGAAGGTAAGGGGAAGGATATGGGTGACTTATGAGGGTACAGGGAGGAAAATGGGTGAGTTATGGGGGTAAAGAGGGAAATGTGGAGAGTTATGTACGAAATTTGGGGAAAATATGAGGTTTAGGGAAATATATAGAGAATATTAAAAAAATGGGTTTTACTATGAAAGAAAATAAATAAAGACAGGAAGAAAATGGAGTAAGGTATTGAAAGAATTGAAAGGTAATCGAAAGAAAATGAAAGACGTTGTAAAATACTACGACAGGAAAACGTAAATGAATAAATATGAATAAAACAGACAACGAACAGAGAAAAACGTAGAAACAAGTAATAAACAAAACAAAAATATACAAATGGCAAGATAGTGTTATAAATTAAAGTTATCATAGACGAACGGCCCTGTTTAATTTCTGTATCAGTGTCTAGGGTTGAATAAGAGATGGTCAGCTCTACTCTGAATAACATAAAGTAGTTGTCTCAAATATTATTACTTTCGACGATAATTATAACTTAAGTCTAGGTCAACAAGTAGAGAGTTATTTATAAATAAGTTATACAAATAGCTAACGTGAAGCTTAATAACATATAACAGAAAACCAGTTCTGAGGTTATACAAACAACATCGATATGAACACCCAGGGAATGACCACACGAAC
This sequence comes from Homarus americanus, assembly GCF_018991925.1. NCBI lineage: Eukaryota > Metazoa > Arthropoda > Malacostraca > Decapoda > Nephropidae > Homarus > Homarus americanus. The sequence goes on from NW_024730470.1 coordinate 11,806, forward strand.
ACTCACAGGCACGAGTATTTACCGCTAGTCGTGTACGGAAGGTGAGACAATACCCTCAGGTCGAGAACAATGACTGAGGTTACCTTACCTGATTATATATGAAAGAGACAAAGACGGCGAGATACTTCAGCGGTAAATAAGGTCCTGTAGCGCGGAGAGTAAACCGAGTCAGTCAACAATGGAGGTGGTGAGGCGAGTCTAAGTGGACTGTAAGCTCAGGGAAGATGATGATTGGTCAACTGAAGTTCATTAGAAGGATACGAGATGTTTCGACTCATTCTAATGAACTGTGAATCATTTGGATACGTTAAGTCAGACCAGACACTGTTTTAAATACTAACAACAATAAATGACAATACAATCCTTAACATACAATACACAAAATTAATCTTAAATAACACGGAAATAAATAAGAATATGAACTAAATATAGAAATATATTACAGTACAAATGTTTGTTTCCTGAATGAACAGAAAACGTGATTTAGTATACGCGTCAACACAAGAAAATGGGATACGGTGCAAGTTATTAGATGCGGTGAGAGTCAACAATCACATATATTGCACCACATCCACTTTGCAAGATTAAGTTGATTCTTCCACTCGTATTGCAAGTAACTCAATATTTCCTCAACAGTAGAGACAGAAAGGGAAGCGGAAGGGAAGCGGAAGGGAGGACGGAGAACTGACCAGGGTGACGCAGCAGGAGAACGAGTGAGAGAGACAGGGAAAGATTAGTAGTGCTTGTGTAGAGAACTCAGCACTAAGGCAGCTTTAAATAACTACAGTGTAACCAGGCTCTTAGGTACCCCAGTTTACTTCACGTGATGAGCAAACACCCTAAAGCTAACCTAACTTAACCTATCCACATATAACTTAACAAAACATAATAAAACCTACCCTAACCTATCCTAATATAACCAGTTAAATATGTTTTCAGATACTTTTTACAGTCAGAGAGGTTCTCAGCCACTCAGCCAGCCAGTTAAGGTGGAGAGGAAAAAGATTTACGTGCGGTCTTATGGGAAGTTGATTGAAGACTGTTGGAGTCAGTGGTCGAGAACTGTGTACACTCCTCCTCGGTTCCAATAACACACGAGGATAATCTGTTTGATCTTGGGGAGTCTACAGAGAGAGAGAGAGAGAGAGAGAGAGAGAGAGAGAGAGTCTGCAATAGGCCGGTTGGCCGGTGCATGGCAGCTCCTGTCGGGAGTTACTACCACTCTCTATCGTCCATGAATCTATCTAGCCTCCATTGAAAACTTTACAGCGTCCCAGCACTTACTACAAAGTAGTAGTAGTAGTAGTAGTAGTTGTAATAAATTTGGTCCACTTTAATTTCATATAAAAATAGAACCATTTTTTTAAACTGAACAACAACAACAACAACAACAACAATAATAATAATAATAATAATAATAATAATAATAATAATAATAATAATAATAATAATAATAATAATAATAATAATAATAATAATAATAATAATAATAATAATAATAATAATAATAATAATAAAATTCCAATCAATATATTTAGTGAAGCACGAGACTCACAGTTTACATAAAAAGAAATATTAGTGTTTGAAAAAAAAAATAATATATATACCTGGGAAATATGTCATGGGCTGAAAATATGGCGAATGTAAACACTGTAGGTGGCGAGTCATCCATAGAGGTAAACAAATTTTGTCCGGTCCAGTCAAATTAGACTTTTTTTGTATGATATGGCTTTGTCTGTCTGTTTATGAGCGGATTTGTCTGTGTGGCTGTCAGTTTATATGATTTACTGAGTGTTTGTCAGTCACTTTATCTCTGTGGTTTTTATCGGTATTTCTGTATCTTTCTGTTCGTCTTCATTTTAGCCTTTTTATCTGTTTATGTATATCTATTTTCTGTCTGTTTATGTCTGTTAATATGATGTGTGTCTGTTAACCTGATCAAGGAATTTTAGCTTTAGCTCAGTTTAAATATTCCCATTCCTCTTTTCATAACGGGTTTTTTTGTCAAATTTATATAAAAAATTTTCACGCATTTTTATATATATTTTTTTGAATCCTGGACAGAAAATATTACAGATTTCTCACGCAAACAAGAGAAAGAAAATGAATCTATATAATGGGAATAGAACGAAAATATATGAGGGTTTTAGGCTTATAGTTGTTAGGGTTATAGTTATTTTGAGTTTCTTTTCGTATTGCGTCGGAAGATAATGGTCCCATATTTTATAAGAGAAAAAAAAAATAAATAATAAAATAAGGCAAAATTAATATAAAGAAAACGAATTTATATAGTTTTCTTTAAAATAAATAATGGTCAACTATGGAAGATTAAAAAAGTTAACCCATTTTCCAATCGTTTTTTGTTGCCCAATTTTTTTAACATTATCATAAAAATGCCCATATGATAATGTAAAAAGAAGGAAGTACTGAATGGAATGAAAAAAGAAAAGAAAAAAGAAAATACATACAAAAGGTAAAGAAGGATATGAACGGCACATGGGGCGAACAATAATGTCCTCAATATTTCATATGACACGCTCGGCTTGTCAACTACACCGCCATCTCCATTCAGCAAACCGACCATGCGATATGATATTAACGAGCCGTTTTTATCACCCCGAAGTCACAGATAGGTTATCCAGGTCCTGCATCACCCCAGGTCCTGCACCACCCCAGGTCCTGCCACAAACCCAGGTCCTGCGCTACCCCAGGTCCTGCTCTACTTCACCCCAGGTCCTGCACCCCAGGTCCTGCCTGGCCAAGGTCTGCACGCTACCCCAGGTCCTGCACCTGCAACCCCAGGCCTGCCACCCCAGGTCCTGCACTACAGGTCCTGCCACAAGCCCAGGTCACCACCCCGGGTGCCACCTGCCCAGGTCCTGCACCACTCCTGGTCCTGACAACCTCAGGTCCTGCCTACCATCCCAGGTCCTGCCACCCCAGGGTCCTGCACCACTTTTGGGTCAGGTCCTGACAGCACCCCAGGTCCTGCCACAAACCCAGGTCCTGCACCACTAGGTCACCACTACCCCAGGTCCTGCCACAAACAGGTCCTACCACCCAGGTCTGCACCACCCCAGGTCCTCACCTACCCCAGGTCCTGCACCCACCCCAGGTCACCTGCACCCCAGGTCCTGCCACCACCATGTCCAGGTCCTGCCTACCCTGCACCCCAGGTCCTGCACCCTCCACGTCCTGCCACCGCCACCCTGGGTCTTGCCTACATCACCCCGTGGGTCCTGCACTACCCCAAGGTCTCTGCCACCCCAGGTCCTGCACCACCCCAGGTCCTGCCACCACCCCAGGTCTGCCACCACCCCAGGTCCTGCCACCACCCTGGGACCTGCCACCACCCAGGTCCTGCACCACCCAGGTCACCTGCCACCACCCAGGTCCATGCCACCACTATGGTCCTGCCACCACCCCAGGTCCTGCCACCACCCCAGGTCCTGCCACCACCCCAGGTCCTGCCACCATTTATATATCTCCAGTTTTCATCGTTTTTCTTTTACTTTCAACTTTCTTTTTCTCTTTTTTCCTCAATCCTCTGTCCTGTTTTTATTTATTTCTCCCTACTTCTTTTGTCTCCTCTTTCTTTTTTCTCCCTCTCACCTTTATCTTTTTCTCTGTCTCTCTTATTATCATACCTGTTTGTCCGTCTGTCTGTCTAGCAATGTATCTCTCTCTCTCTCTCTCTCTCTCTCTCTTTATTTTCTGCTTTTCATCAATATCTCCGTCAAACAAATCATAATATATTAAACACCTGTAGTAAATATATATCTTGTAAATTAATAGGTATTTACGTATTTAAAAACCTGTTATAGCCACTTAATGTAAATAAAACAGAGTAAGTTATAAATCAGATTAAAACATTTTCTTTTTCAACTCTTCAAAGCCAAAAGCCTGAAGTGTTGAGACTACATCGCTCACTCTAGACCCGTAAGCGTTTTTTAATTAATTTCAAAGAGAGTTCAGTGTGTGGCGTTCTTGCTCCTTCACGAAAAAAAATAAAATAAAAAAAGAACAGAAAAAAAACAATAAAACGAACTGAAAAGAATGTAATTTGCAAGTGTGTTTCTTTTTTGTGTTTGCTTGTTTGAATGTACGAGTTTATGAGTGTGTATGTGTGTATATGTGTGTGTGTGACAACCCATGTATGTATAACTATGTACACATACACCCACCCCGACAGTAACAAAAGGACCAAACTCTATGACAAGAACACCTGTGCCTCTCCTCCCCCTCCCTCCACGAGTACCTGCTGACCAATGAAAACACGTTCAAATTCTGATACCGCGTTGTCAATGGTGTGTTCTGATCAATACCTATGACACAGGTCGAGGTCTAGTTTTCCTCCTGGTGTAAAAATACGATTGGGATTTTACCAAACAAAAACACGTGATATTTGTGACCTGAACGGTGGGAAAAAATAGCAACAGCGAGAGTTCACATCTAACGTGACCTAAATAACAAAGACTGACAACTATACCTCTCTGTATGACTACTACTACTACTACTACTACTACTACTACTACTAACGACAACCATCAACAACAACAACAACATAATAATAATAATAATAATAATAATAATGACCCAGTTAACAACACCCCACACATAGAGGCGCTCAGTCAGTGGTAATTAAAATGTGTTTTCAACCTAATTTGCATACCATTATTTCCTTGGGCCGCTGTTGAGTCCAGTAAATGTTGGGAACTGAACACGTTATTAGCAGGCCTTTGTTAATAGGTGTGTCTCAGGCTATTATTATTATTGTTGTTGTTGTTGTTATTTACTATTGTTGTTATTATTAGTATCATTATTATTATTATTATTATTATTATTATTATTATTATTATTATTATTATTATTATTACTATTATTATTATTATCATTATTATTGTTGTTTAATTATTATTATTATTATTATTATTATTATTATTATTATTATTATTATTATTATTATCATTGTTTTATTCTTATTCTTATTCTTATTCTTATTCTTATTATTATTATTATTATTATTATTATTATTATTATTATTATAATACACACAAAAATGTTAATCACCAAAAAGTGAAAAAAAAAAAATTCACCTTAAAAAAAAAAAAAATAAATAAAATAAACACAATGTCTATCAACTAACGCCCGACACAGCTGCAAAATAATTAGTTGGATGCTACACAAAGGAACCTTAATTGAAATGATAAACTGTCATTTGATCAACGTTGTGTGAGTAATTAAGGGTGAAAACGAGAGGTGTGATGGTCGCGTTTTAATTAATGGAGCCTGTGTGAGGCCCAGTCAGGTGTGGTGGTGGTGTGTCTGTGAAGGGTCTGTACTGTGTGTCGAGGGTGGTGGTGTGTCTGTGAAGGGTCTGTACTGTGTGTCGAGGGTGGTGGTGTGTCTGTGAAGGGTCTGTACTGTGTGACGAGGGTGGTGGTGTGTCTGTGAAGGGTCGATACTGTGTGTCGAGAGTGGTGGTGTGTCTGTGAAGGGTCTGTACTGTGTGTCGAGGGTGGTGGTGTGTCTGTGAAGGGTCTGTACTGTGTGTGTGTTGAGGGTGGTGGTGTGTCTGTGAAGGGTCTGTACTGTGTGTCGAGGGTGGTGGTGTGTCTGTGAAGGGTCTGTACTGTGTGTCGAGGGTGGTGGTGTGTCTGTGAAGGGTCTGTACTGTGTGTCGAGGGTGGTGGTGTGTCTGTGAAGGGTCTGTACTGTGTGTCGAGGGTGGTGGTGTGTCTGTGAAGGGTCTGTACTGTGTGTCGAGGGTGGTGGTGTGTCTGTGAAGGTTCTGTACTGACTGCCATTCTTTGTAGATATCAGCTCATTTAACGTAAGTCATGCGCATCACCTGAAGATTAGACACCCTAGTTTATTTCACCTGAGCGTTAGGGTGGTTAATCTTCAGGTGAAATAAACTGGGCTGTCTAATCTCCAGGTAGTTCAATTATACCAAGAAAACACATCACCCAAAAACAAAAATAAAACAAAAACAAACAACCAAAAAACAACTAAATTGTATTATTAACTATTTCTTTCAACTTGTGTCAGGTGAGTTCTCGTCTCTTAACATAAGAACATAAGAAAGTAAGGAGTCTGCAATAGGCTGGTTGGCCTGTGCATGGCAGCTCCTGTCGAGAGTTACTACCACTCTCTATCATCCATGAATCTATCCAGCCTCCTTTTGAAACTTTCCAGAGTTCCAGCACTTACTACAAAGTTGCTAAGCTTGTTCCACTCGTCCACCAGCCTATTTGTGATCCAGTTCCTTCCTATCTCCCTCCTAAACCTAAACTTATCCAACTTAAATCCGTTGCTACAAGTCCTGTCTTGCTCGGATACTATAAGAACTTTATCTATATCCCCTTTATTGATTCCTTTCACCCACTTAAATACTTCTATCTTATCTCCCCGCACTCTTCGACTTTCTAGGGAATGCAAGTTTAGTTTATTTTACCTATCTTGATATGGAAGGTTTCTAAGTCCCGGAATCAATTTCTTCATTCTTCGCTGCACCGACTCTAGTGAATTTATATCCATTCTATAATAAGAGCACTAGAACTGAACCGCATAATGGAGGTGCGGCCTGACTAGCACAAGATATAGTTTCAATAAGACCTCTGCACTCTTATTACTTACACTTCTAGATATAAAACCTAATACTCTGTTTGCCTTGCTTATTTCGAGGGGTGAGGAGGAGGTGGAGAGGGGTGGTGGAGGGTGAAGGGAGGGTGGAGGGAGGGGTGGTGGAGGGGGAGGGTGGAGGGAGAGGGTGTGGTGGGGCGAGGGTGAGGGAGGTGGAGAGGGAAGGGGTGGAGGGGAGAGGAAGGGGGTGGGGGGCAGGGGTGAGGGGAGGGGGTGGAGGGGGGAGAGAGGAGGGGGTGGAGGTACTTTATCTGTTGTTTCCACCAATAAAAGTTTAGTAGACCGGGAATGAATGTATGAGAGAAATGGAAAATAAATTATTATTGGAATTTATTATTTCGTCCCGAAAAGAATGGATGTATGTGGCTGAGTGCATGGCTGTCTGGGATGTGTGGCTGGGTGCATGGCTGTCTGGGATGTGCTGAGTGCATGGCTGTCTGGGGAATGTATGGCTGACTGCATGGCTGTCACAGGATGTGTGACTGCATGGCTGTCTGAGATGTATGGCACAGGTGCATGGCTGTCCTGGGATGTATGGCTGGGTGCATGGCTGTCACAGGATGTGGCTGGGTGCATGGCTGTCTGAGATGTATGGCTGAGTGCATGGCTGTCTGGGATGTGTGGTGCATGGCTGTCTGGGATGTGTATTTGTTTGCATGGCTGTCTGAGATGTATGTGTGTGGCTGTCTGGGGATGTATGGCTGACTGTGGCTGTCTGAGATGTATGGCTGACTGCTGTGGCTGTCTGAGATGCATGGCTGAGTGTGGCTGTCCTGGGGATGTGTGGCTGGGTGCATGGCTGTCTGAGATGTGGCTGAGTGCATGGCTGTCTGGGATGTATGGCTGAGTGCATGGCTGTCTGAGATGTATGGCTGACTGCATGGCTGTCTGAGATGTATGGCTGACTGCATGGCTGTCTGAGATCTTATGGCTGACTGCATGGCTGTCTGAGATGTATGGCTGACTGCATGGCTGTCTGAGATGTATGGCTGACTGCATGGCTGTCTGAGATGTATGGCTGAGTGCATGGCTGTCTGAGATGTATGGCTGACTGCATGGCTGTCTGAGATGTATGGCTGTCTGAGATGTATGGCTGTCTGAGATGTATGGCTGACTGCATGGCTGTCTGAGATGTGGCGAGTGCATGGCTGTCTGAGATGTATGGCTGACTGCATGGCTGGTGCATGGCTGTCTGAGATGTATGGCTGAGTGCATGGCTGTCTGAGGTAGCTAACTGTGGCTGTCTGAGATGTATGGCTGAGTGCATGGCTGTCTGAGATGTATGGCTGAGTGCATGGCTGTCTGAGATGTATGGCTGAGTGCATGGCTGTCTGAGATGTATGTGACTGCATGGCTGTCTGAGATGTGTGGCTGACTGCATGGCTGTCTGAGATGTATGGCTGACGCATGGCTGTCACAGATGTATGGCTGACTGCATGGCTGTCTGATTGATCAACTGAGTGGCTCACTGATTGAATGAATGACTGACTGAGTAACTGAATGATTGACTGTTTTATTGACTGATTAACTGATTGACTGAGTGGCTGACTGATTAACTGACTGATTAGCTGAGTGAGTGGCTGACTGATTGACTGACTGATTGCCTGACTGACTAATTGACTGACTGACTGATTAACAAGACTAATCATGGCCTCTTACCACTCGAATCTTTTCAAAGCTGTTTATTATAAGATACAATGACCTGTATTCGGTGCCTAACGACCCCTGGCAGCTGAACAACCACAACAACAGTACGAACGACCATCACCCTCGTTAAGTTGAAATCTATATAAGATCACTTTGCATCTTATATTATAACATTTTTAATCAAGTGTTACGGCATCTTTGTGTCTGTCTGTCTGGTTAGTTAGTATTATACAGACAGACAGACAGACAGACAGACAGACAGACAGACAGACACAGTCATATCAGAGTTCATTATGAGACTCTATAAGCCTCACAAACCTATGATATAATTAGTTCTCTTTGAGCAGTTAATGGGAGAAGCCGAGGAAATAATGATGGCGGTGGTGACAATATCCAGTGTGTGTGTTGATGTACAGTACGTATCATCTAATTAAGTGGTATTATGTGTCATCCCCAGGTGTGTCATGCATGTGTCATCCACCTGTGTGTGTCATGCATGTGTCATCCACCTGTGAGTGTCATGCATGTGTCATCCACCTGTGAGTGTGTCATGCATGTGTCATCCACCAGAGTGTGTCATGCATGTGTCATCCACCTGAGGTGTGTCATGCATGTGTCATCCCCAGAGGTGTGTCATGCATGTGTCATCCACCAGTGTGTCATGCATGTGTCATCCACCAAGTGTGTCATGCATGTGTCATCCACCTGAGTGTGTGTCATGCATGTGTCATCCTGAAGTGTGTGTCATGCATGTGTCATCCACCTAGGTGTGTTCATGCTGTGTCATCCTGAGTGTGTGTCATCCACCTGTGTGTGTGTCATGCATGTGTCATCCACCTGTCAGTGTGTCATGCATGTGTCATCCACCTGAGTGTGTGTCATGCATGTGTCATCCACCTAGTGTGTGTCATGCATGTGTCATCCACCTGAGTGTGTGTCATGCATGTGTCATCCACCTGAGTGTGTGTCATCCACCTGAGTGTGTGTCATGCATGTGTCATCCACCTGAGTGTGTGTCATGCATGTGTCATCCACCAGAGTGTGTGTCATGCATGTGTCATCCACCTGGGTGTGTGTCATGCATGTGTCATCCACCTGAGTGTGTCATCCATAGTGTGTCATCCACCTGATGTGTGTCATCCAATGTGTCATCACCTGGGTGTGTGTCATGCATGTGTCATCCACCTGAGTGTGTGTCATCCACCTGGTGTGTCATCCACCTGGGTGTGTGTCATGCATGTCATCCACCTGTGAGTGTGTCATGCATGTCATCCACCTGAGTGTGTGTCATGCATGTGTCATCCACCTGAAGTGTGTCATGCATGTGTCATCACCTGGAAGTGTGTCATGCATGTCATCACCTGAGTGTCATGCATGTGTCATCCACCTGAGTGTGTGTCATGCATGTGTCATCACCTGAGTGTGTGTCATGCATGTGTCATCACCTGGGTGTGTCATGCATGTGTCATCCACCTGAGTGTGTGTCATGCATGTGTCATCCACCTAGTGTGTCATGCATGTGTCATCCACCTGAGTGTGTGTCATCCACCTGGGTGTGTGTCATGCCTGTGTCATCCACCTGAGTGTGTGTCATCCACCTGGGTGTGTGTCATCCACCTGAGTGTCATTTTCCTTTACTTCTATTCTACTTCTCACCTTCTTCCTCCATCATTCCTCAACCTCTGTAACATCTATTCGTATCTTGTGTTTCTTTAACCTCCTCCACTCCATTATTCTCAACACGTATATCTGTTTATGTAAGACCACTGCACTACACTACACTATCTCCCAGTGTTGATAATATATGTACAGTTTCGTCCAAGATTCTTCGAACACTGCTTGAGACAGCTGGCAACTTAAGGCCGTTTGTTTACTATAGTACGTAGTGTAATATGATACGAAACAACAAAACCCAACCATTATATTAAGCAACGGGGAACTAAGTAACCAATCACCGATAACCTTTTTCAGTCATTCATAATTTTTACTACGCACTATAGTAAACAAATGGCCTGAGTTGCCAGCTGTCTCCAGCAGTGTTCGAAGAATCTTGAACGAGACTGTACCTTGCAATAACTCGTAAACTTGATACCCTGTGTGGAGGAAAGGGTTAAGCCATCGTCTTCAAAGGGTTAAACCATTCGTCTTCAAAGGGTTAAGACATTGTCTTCAAAGGGTTAAACCATTGTCTTCAAAATGTTAAACCATCGTCTTCAAAGGGTTAAAACATCGTCTTCAAAGGGTTAAACCATTGTCTTCAAAGGGTTAAGCCATTGTCTTCAAAGGGTTAAACCATCGTCTTCAAAGGGTTAAACCAGTCTTCAAAGGGTTAAGACATTGCCTTCAAAGGGTTAAACCATTGTCTTCAAAATGTTAAACCATCGTCTTCAAGGGTTAAACCAG
>NW_024730470.1:27500-78820 GCF_018991925.1 Homarus americanus
GTTTCACTTATGAAGGCGTGTACGGTTAGGTTAGGTTAGGTTAGGTTAGGTTAGGAAGGTTAGGTTAATAATATAGGTATTTATTCACAGTTTGTATTATATATATACCACTCCATCAATCAATCAAGGCACCGTCTTCATATCTGAGGGTTGGCGACCACAGTCCTCCACTAAACGTTCTCGGGCTGTGTTTACCAATAACCAGACACACCTCCACCAGGATCGAACCCGGCACCACGCACTGAGAGGCACGATCACTACCCCTAAGCCAACCAATACCGACACAGCACGGGGCTTACAAAAAAAAAAAATTATAAACCAATCAACATCGCGCTTTCATACGGTTGTGTCAGGGAAGCGGATTATGAGCCAATTAGAACCTCGCTTATGTCTGTGTTCGAGGAGGAGAGGGGGGGAGGGGGATGGCTTAAAGACATAAAACAAATAGGTGTTGGCTGGGTGGTGAGGCGGTGGGCGGTGTTTGGTGAGGCGGGTAGTGTGTCAAGTGTGTGAGAGAGGAGAGAGAGAGAGAGAGAGAGAGAGAGAGAGAGAGAGAGTAAATCCCTCTTATGTAACACAGAGGGGTGGAAGGGGTGTGGTGGGAGGGGCAGAAGGGGAGATGACGGGATGGGAGAGGTGGGATGGGAGGGTAGAAGGAGATGACGGATGGGAGAGGTGCAAAAGGTAATGTTAGGGTTTAGAATAGGTAGACTACCCCCCCGGTACACACGATCCCCAAATAGACGAACAACCAGGTTCCTAATTACTGCTGCTCATACATACATACATACATACAGTACACACACACCTAGTATATATATATGTACGTAATCTGTGGTGTGTACATCATCAATACAAGTCCACTACAACTTACAATATGTCGGAAATATTTTCATGTAAATCCCTCTCCCCGTCGGGTCATCTATCAAACCCCGACGACGAAATCCTACCAACTTTTACTCCACAAATTTTTGCTTTTCGCTCTGTATACAAAGTTGGTGAAAGACTTGTCACAACCATAACATTTAGGGATATTTTTTACACGGCAGAATTTTAAAACATGGATATACCAATCTCACCAATGCCAGTGCGGGCAGATGAGAGTGCCAAGGGTTCATTTGTGTGTGTCTGTGTGTGTGTGTGTGTGTGTGTGTGTGTGTGTGTGTTTCTGTCTTTAAATCAGAAATGACATGGTTGGAAAAATTTTACGTTCGACAAATATGCTTTTTTTTTACTCCTTCTCTCGCTCTTTTGCCTACACTGGCACTGGGATCTATGTATGGTAAGAGTGGAGATTGCTTCTTACATGACACACACACACACACAGTCACACACACACACACACACACAGTCACACACACACACACACACACACACACACACACACAGTCACACACACACACACACACACACACACACACACACACACAAGAATTATCCGCACTCATAGACCAGTGAATCAACATCTACAAAACATTCACAAACAAATGAAAAAGAGGAAAAATTTTCATAAACGCGGAATGATACAAAAAATACACCTATATAATGTATACGTAAATACTAATTACTCAGCATTCACTGGCGGCAGAATTAATAACAAAGAGACATTCACAAACAAATGAAAAAAAAAATTAGTTTGGGCCAGATTGACAAATTTTTGCTTTGTATAAAACATTAATATCTTAGCTTGGTGCATTTTTTTTAATCACGGAATTAAACATACCCAAAAAATATGACATGCTCAGCTAAACGAAAATTGCTGTTGACGACAAAGCCTTCATCACTCTCCATATTAATTAATTTCACTCACGACACACGCACAAAAAACCTATTTATTACACCAGACAAAAGAGAGAGAGAGAGAGAGAGAGAGAGAGAGAGAGAGAGAGAGAGAGAGAGAGAGAGAGAGAGATGTTAGACTGAATAATTTCTCGCAAGCTTAAATAGGTCAATTTACAAAGAACTGGCAAGGTTTAAGCGGATGAAAGGTTACGTGTATGCATGTATGTATGTATGTATGTATGTATGTATGTATGTATGTATATATTTACTCACACACACACACACACACACACACACACACACAAACACACACAACATAACACTCACCACCCAAATTAAACTACATGGACCTCATTATCAATTATCTATCATAACCAGAACATAAAACGCTCAGGGAGGCGAATCCAATTTAAGTTTTCCAATTACAGAAACCAATTATCACCGCCGCCAGAACAAGGTTACCGTTTGGAAATGGAGGATAAAGGACTGGATTAATATCATCCGTGTTCTGGATGGGCATAATTATCAAGTAGGATCGTTAAAGGGATACAATTCTTTTTATTTACTTGATAACAAATAATCTAGTGGGAAGAAAATCAGACAATGGAAATTATAAAGTGGAAACCCAACCTAAGCTAACCTAACCTAACCCAACCCAACCCAACCTAACCTAACCTAACCTAACCTAACCTTACCTAACCCAACCTAACCTAACCTAACCTAACCTAGCCTAACCTAACCTAACCTAACCAACAACCTAACCTAACCTAGCCTAACCCAACCTAACCCAACCTCAACCTAATTTAGCCTAACCTAACCTAACCCAACCCAACCCAACCTAACCTAATCCCAACCCAACCTAACCTAACCTAACCTAGCCTACACAAACTTCACGAAACCCACAAAAATCTAGCCATTGAAAAAAAAAAAACTGTCGCAAGCCATGATGTGTGTGCAGGGGACCGGGGTAAGAGTTACGAGCTAAAATTACTACTGCAGCGCCACGGGGATCCTAGCGGCCGGGGTTAGAGTCACTTTCTACAATAAACACTGGAATATCTGTAGGGGAAATCTACTGAAAGAGGTACACTATTTTCTACTGACGGCGATGAGGAAGTGTGTCCTGTACGTCTCCCACCTGCACATCACTGACTTGGGGCCCAAGGGGACGTGTCGACTGGTTAAACAGGCCCCAGTACTAATATATCCTTAATATAATCCATCGTGACCTTAACTGACTCATTAAAACTATGGCTCAGTCCTAATAGGCCCCAGATATAATGCATTATAGTCCTCAGGGGCCTTAGGTTAGGTTAGGTTAGGTTAGGTTAGGTTAGGTTAGGTTAGGAAAATGAACACTGAAATAAAAGACGATCGTCTCCTCCGAATAAAGGGAACAACGTCACAATAACAACCTTCACCTTCTTGACCTCTGCCCCAATTGCCACATGGAGACCTGAAGCACCACTTTAATAAGCCCTAAGTAACCCCTAACTCTGATTAAACTGTTGTTGAAGCGATAAAATGAAACACTATAAAAACCCCGATAACAGTGGCCTTCTTCCCTTCCTTAACTGGCGAAGAATAAAGTGACTAAACTGATTTCATTAACAGGAGTCCAAAAATTTCCTGTGTTAATTAGTCAATCAGGAAAAGCACTCACTGGGCTATTGACACGGCTAAAATTAAGACCAGGGGGACAATGTTGACTCACAGCCAATGACGATACCAGAGAAAACTTAAACCAATTAAGGAGTAACTAACCTTTCCCGGATGATGCCCTTGATAATGGGATTAATTTATATGAAGCAGGCCGACATCTTCTCTTCTCTCATGTTTTTTATAAATTCTAGGAAAGAAGCAGTTTAAATTTTGACTCCTCTAAAACAAAATATTACGTTGATGTTTGTTAAAGACACATCGAGTGAAAAAGGAGTAATGGGGAATACACGCACGTGAAAAATACTCGATTTCATATATAAAAAAAATATGTTCAGTAATTATCTTGGTGTTTAAGTTTGTTGTAATCAAAATATAGATTATTTTAGAGTGGGTTTTTACACTTTAATATAAATATGCTTAAAATCCCCCCAGATAATACCACTTCTGCACACTAAACCAACCAAGACTATTAAGCGCGCGCACTCTGTTTACCCGCCACTCCGCGCACTCTGTTTACCCGCCACTCCACGCACTCTATTTACCCGCCACTCCACGCACTCTGTTTACCCGCCACTCCACACCGAACTCTGACGACGATGATACACACTGTGGACCATAACATAACCTCACTATGCTGATTCCATAAATAAAAACACGAGACACAAATAATTCTTGTACCGTTAACAAATAAAAGCTGGCTATAAGAGTTACTGTCGTTATAAAGGTACACTAGCAAGGGATACAGGTGACTGAGCAGGCACGGTTGTTAGGGAAAGACGAATGGAGGGTGGAGCGTAGTGGAGCGTAGTGGAGCGTTGTGGAGTGTAACCAACCCCAATTTGCATTCAGATATATTTTAGGGTCTGAGTCAGTAATTCAGAAGGACTCTCTTGGTAGCATCGAGCAGCATACATTTCTCAGCATACGTATCTCCGAGTTCTCTTTGAAAATCTATGAACCTCTATCTACACATGCATTAAAACCTACTCTTATTTCCCACTATCTCTCGGCAATTCTTATTATGTCTCACTGTCTTCGAGTATCCCCTAATATTTCTAAGGGTCTCTCAGCCTCTTCCAATATTTCTCAGCGCGGGGAGGTGGGGTGGGAAGGGACGGTGTGAGGGAGGAAGTTGGGGAGGTTAAATGGAAGGGAGGCAGTGAGGAAGGGAAGTTAGATAGGGAAAGTGAGTGACAGGGAGGGGAAGGATAAAGAGGGAAGGGTGGGAGAAGGAAGGGGAGGGAAAGAGAGGGGAGATGAAGGGAGAGAAAGGTGGAAAGAAGAGGAATGGGGGTATAAGTCTCCTCCCCCTTTCTCTTTTTAACTATTCCCTCCCTTTCCAATTTTACCACACCCTCTTTCTGTCATATTCTCCCCAGTCTCTCTTAATCTCATTCTCTCTCTCTCTCTCTTTCTCTCTCTTCTCAATCACTTTACAATTCATTCTCTCCCCTTCTTATTATTCTTTCTCTGTTCATGTTCTCTTTCTTCTCATTCTCTATCCCTCTCCTTCTCTTCCCATCTTATTCTCCCTCTTTCTCATACTCTTCATTTCTTATTCTCTCGTCCTTTCAATATTTTTTTGTGTCGTCTCTCTCTCTCTCTCTCACTTCCCCTCACCTCTTCCCCTCATATCTCTAACAGCTCCTTCCCCTCAGCATGAATTTGCCGGATGATCAGCAGTATAGTGGATACAATCAACGGCTGTAAGAGAAGGCGACTGAGGGACCCTTAAATTGACTACATTAAAGGGAATAAAATTTTCGTGGACATTGATTGAAACGGTAAAGAAGAAGTGTATTGAATCTGACGGTACCACAAATTGCTTTACTGTTCTTGTTCTGATTTATTGTTCTTGTTTGTGTTATTATTATTATTATTATTATTATTATTATTATTATTATTATTATTATTATTATTATTATGTCCGTCCTTGGTAACAAAAAAATAATGTACGTGTAAAAAAAAAGAAAGAAAAAAGATACTGAGTTTTAATTCTATAAAAAAAACTGTGACCAAAGAAAATCGGTGTTTTAAGAAAGGGGGTTCCATTTTTGGGACCTGGGTTGAATCTACTGGGGTCAACACAGAAAAATTCCACCTTGGTGACACTTCTTGGGAACCTTTATATCTCCATGACAGATACTTTTTGTTATTATTACCTGTACTCTTACTAATGTTGTCATCATTCATTATAAAAATATTACAAATAATATGAACAATGATATCACACACACACACACACATACACACACACACACACACACTTGCTGTCAGTCACAAGAATCACAAAATAAAAATAAATTACACTCAGTCAAATCTAATTACGTTCACAGGTAGTTAAAAATGGGTTACCTCTCTTAATAACATGAGATAATTTACTATATTCAACTGTTAAATGATACACGATATTCCTCTAATTAATAACAGTATTTTCTCTTTTATGTTCATGACAAACTATAAATAATTTTTGACACACTGATTAAAAAAAAATATTTATATTTCTGGTTGTTATCTAATATGGCCGCTGTTTTAATTATATTTTATGGTTAGTTTATTTATTGTTATTTATATTTTGATATGAAAATTATTACCTAACATACAGACTGACATAAATATTGATACATCTATATATACAAAAGTATACAAACGCTCAAGGGCACATGCTCTCATACATGCGAGCACATACATGTATACATACACATACTCAAAGGCCCCTACATACATATAGACAAGAACTAAACACACAAACATACACCACACGTACAAAAATAATTACAAGTACATACACTCATATGTATACATACAAACACATACACATATATGTTCACAGTAAATAAACACAGACAGACAGACAGACAGACAGAGAGACACACACACACACACACACACACACACACACACACACACACACACACACACACACACACACACACCTATGAATACATTAATTAATATCATGGATTATATACAGGGTATTAACGAGTGTAAATCCCCCTCACAGGAACACGCAATTAGCGCCACACACCTGTACAAACATCAATATGAATAAATACGAATAAATAGAAAAAACACATTAATCTAAATAAGTAAATAAAAACAACCTAACAAAATATATTGACTTTTAAACAGATAAAGAAGTAAATATTGTTGTGGGTTATACAGTATATTGTTGTATTGTCAATAATGTATTAGTTGGGTCAATGTTTACATCTTTGTAGTGAGTAATAAACAACCTGGCAACTATGTGAGGTTAGTTAGTAGTGTCATCCAGTAGCAATCACTCACTCCCTACCCTGGCTTCTTGATGTGCTGTTGTTCTGACTGACTCTTCCCTGCGCTGTGTACACGTCTCTGAGAGTTTGTGTTTGTGCTACTGAGTGGTCACCTCACAGCTAAGTTTACTTTGAGTATATGGATTAGGATGTATATTATGATAGGTAACACTTATTCCATGAGCTTATTGTAGTGTTAAAGGTTCTTGTATTTTGTCCCTGGTGTTGTTACTCAGTTGTAGTTGATGTAATATAATTATCACCTTTCTGTGTACATAGTGTAAATATGTTTAATCCTTAATATATTATTGCAGTTTCTAGTGTATTATGAATATTTCCATTCCCCGTTTATCTTCCCTTGTGTTTTCATGTTGAGGAACATCATAATAACCCATAGATCAGTACGTCCCATGACAATGAGAAATAAAATAAATAAAAAAACAAAAATATACACAAAATATAATATAAAACGAATTAAAAATATGAATATACAAACAAAATATTAACACGTATAAAATAAAACTAAGTGACACAAAGAAATAAACAGTAAAATATGCAGAATATATAAATAAATATATTGGAAAATGAAGAAAATAAGAGCGGCTCAGGTAACGCGGTGAAAAAGTCTACGGTAAACTCAACCCACATTTCACTATGCAGATCTTTGTGTTACGGTCCCACACGGTCTTCAGTTAAGTTATAGTGTGTGTGTGTGTGTGTGTGTGTGTGTGTGTGTGTGTGTGTGTGTGTGTTAATTCAATAGCTAAATAGTGTGTGTGTGAAGGTATATATTTATTCATGTACAGTATGTGTATGTATTCATGTGTATGTGTCTGCTTCTGTGTACGTAAAGATGAAGAGTTGAAACTTAATCTGGACGAACAACAGACTTATGGATTCTCTCTATATTTCTCTTTCTCTCTCACTCTTTCTCTCTCACTCTTTCTCTCTCACTCTTTCTCTCTACTCCCCCTTCTCTCTCTCTCTCGTTTAATAAATCTCATTGTTTATTTATTTATGTTTTTCCAATTTTCTCTGCCTGTCTCTATATTCTTGTCTGTTTCTCTACGTGTCTACATGTCTCTCTCTACCTCTCTCTCTCACTCTTCGTTCTCCCTATCTCAGGTTTTCTTTCTTCCTCCCTCTCGTTAAATATATAACCAAAGATACAAAACTCAGAACGAGAAGCTTTTGGTAACATCTTTTTTTCGTTCCAATATTTCTACAATTCACAACCATCTCTCTATATACTTTAAAAAAAATCCTTTAAAAAATTTCCTCAGTTCTAAAAAAGACTAAATATTCTTTCCATTTTTCTTTTCACGTAAATAGGAACTTTTAAGGTTCTTTTTGGTACTTTGGTGTTTACCTGAGATACTTTTTTATAATTAAATTTAGTATAGAAGAGAAGGTATTGTTGACATTGAGAAGTAACTCAGAAGTGGACGGTCCGGGTGAAGGCAGGAGTAGGGACAAAGTGGACTGAGGTTAGATTAATTTTTGTTTTGTTTTGTTAGGTTAGGTTAGGTTAGGTTAGGTTAGGTTAGGTTATGCCAGGCCACGTAAAGTCAGGGCTTTCATAAACAACAAAATGATTCAGTCTCAGAACCCCCATTTGTAAACACCATCTCCACTCCTCGTAAATAAACCTACAATTACTTACTTACCTTTAAGGGGTTACGTAAAGGTGTGAGGTGGATTCGGCCATGTTGGTACACCTGCGTGACGTCACACCTTAATCCTATCCCAGCTGATCCTGTAGAAGAGAGTTGAGTGAGTGGAGTCCATCACACACACACACACACACACACACACACACACACACACACACACAAATCCTTGAACACCGAAGGGTCTAGAAGTACCCGGCGCTGCTCTGGCAGCAGCCAGGTCAACTGTTATGTTGACCCATATCCCAACCCCCTCCCCTGAACCCCTCCTACCCACCGGAATACCAGCAAAATCTCGCCAGAAGTTACAACTTAACTTAGGAAAGGAGTGGAACTAGTTCTGAACAGTGATGAACAGTGCTTAAGCCAGTGAAAACAACGCAACAGTAACAGCTGAGAGTAGTACCCAAGTAAACCTTCACACAGTGAGGTTCCAGGTACCCAGTGATAACTGCCCATGAGACCCAACAACAAGCAGAGCTGTGTTAATCCGTTCACGATAGGGAGGCCTGGGACCACACTAGACTGTACACTATTATTATTATAATAATAATAATAATAATAATAATAATAATAATAATAATAATAATAATAATAATAATAATAATAATAATAATAATAATAATAATAATAATTATTATTATTATTATTATTATTATTATTATTATTATTATTATAATAATAATTATTATAATTATTATTATTATTATAATTATTATTATTATTATTATTATTATTATTATTACACAAGATAAAACTGTCATCTTCAGGTAAGAAGATACTCCCACACGTCCTGAATTATATCACAGGTAATATATAATTTAATGTCGTATAACAGATTATAGACTATAGCTCAAGGGCCTGAGAGCGTATACTGTACAGGCACAGCACTTAATGGGCCCTAACAATGTAGATTTAATGGTCCTTCAGTTTACATATTAAAGAGAGAGAGAGAGAGAGAGATTAAACAAACAAATAAATAAGGACAGAAAAAAATCAAATACACAAAATAATGAAAAAAAGAAAAAAGAAAGCCAAGCACCCATTTATTTCTCCTCCTCTCCTCCTCCCCCCCCCCTCTAACAGACAAGCACCAATCCTCGCTCCGTCAATTGCGAACTATGGAAATCCCTCTCCAAGACTTCCCCCTCCAGCCTAATTCCCCCAGACCCTCCTCCAGCCCCCTCCTCCGGTCCCTCCAGCCCCTAAATCCCCAGACCCTCCCCAGACCCTCCTCCTGCCCCCTCCCAGCCCCCGGCAAGACTTACGCAGAGTCTTGGAATCATTATACAAATTTCACCCAAATCCCATTGTTGAATAAGAATGAGAATCCCAAGATGTTTGTCCCAAGAAGGATTTGTTATGATACAGGATCTTCGACTTATGACAGATATACATAGAGTCGAAAATAAAATGAAATCTTCTGAAGGAATATACAGTATATATATACATACTAATCTCCCCACATATTATATATTACGACCTTAGTGAAGAAAATATTGTACGTATATTAAGGATAAAGATCACTCACGATGATTGCCTGTCCTCGGTATGAAGGTCATGGAGGCTTAGTTCCTATGTAACCGATTGATGGTTATGATTGAATATATTTCCTTCACTTATGGTTACCGCCAGCAGAGAGATCCAGAAGGTCGGGGTGGGGAAGATCAGATGAGAATAGAGGAATATTATTATATGTGGGGGAGAGAACGTGTTAAATAATTTTGACGAGAGTAATATTTATAAAAAGAGTGAGAAGAATCTCACTTCTTCTTGATGATAAAGAAGCTGACAAAACATTCATTCACCATCATCATCATCATCCTCCTCATCCTCCCTCCTCCTCCTCCTCCTCATCATCATCATCATCCTCCTCCTCCTCAACATCATCATCCTCATCATCATCATCATCATCATCATCCTCTCATCGTCCTCCTCCTCCATCATCATCATCATCATCCTCCTCCTCCTCATCATCATATCCTCATCACCATCATCCTCCCCTCTCTATCATCATCATCATAATCATCATCATCATCATCATCATAATCCTCCTCCTCCTCCTCCTCCTTCTCCTCCTCCACATCATCATCATCATCATCATCATCATCTCATCATCATCATCATCATCCTCCTCCTCCTCCTCATCATCACCAATCATCATCCATCCTCCTCCTCTCCTCATATTCATCACCTCCTCCTCCTCCTCCCCTCTCTCCTCCTTTCTTCTATCATCCACCCTCCTCCTCCTCCTCCTCCTCCTCCTCCTCATCATGCGCCTCATCATCTCTCCCATCCTCCTCCTCATCATCACATCATCATCATCATCCTCCTCCCCTCATCATCATCATCATCCTCCTCATCCTCCTCCTCATCATCATCATAATCATCATCCACACCTTCCTCCTCCTCTTCATCATCATCCATCATCATCATCATCATCATCCTCCTCCTCCTCCTCCCTGTCCTTCATCCTCCTCATCCTCCTCCTCATCATCATCATCATAATCATCATCACACCTACCTCCTCTTCATCATCATCATCGTCATCATCATCATCATCATCATCATCATCCTCCTCCTCCTCCTCCTCCTCATCATCATCATCATCATCATCATAATCCTCCTCCTCCTCCTCCTCATCACCATCATCATCATCATCATCCTCCTCCTCCTCCTCCTCATCATCATCATCATCATCTACCCACCAAAGACCTGACTCAGTTTTTTCATAAACACAAAAACAAACAAACAAGCAAAAAAAGACCAACATATCGTGGCTGGCTGGCTGGCTGGTAGGATCTCGAACCAAGATACACCCGGGAGAGACATTTATCATCCCACTCAGCCACCACACTAATATATGACTCTGGGAGGTACAGTAGTTCTCAGGGGTCGAGTTTCACACCAGAGAGAGAGAGAGAGAGAGAGAGAGAGAGTGAAGCAACATTGCGACGAAGAGAAAGGGAAGAGAGATTGTCAATTAAAGAAGAAGAGCTAATAAGACAAAATGCCTTTGATTTGCTTAGGTTAGGTTAGGTTAGGTTAGGTTAGGTTAGGTTAAGTTAGCTTAGGATGGGGTGCTTTAAATTAGGATAAATTAGTGTACGATATGATGGTTTAGGTTAGGTTAGGTTACTTTCCTGTAAATGTAACAAAAACCCAGTGTGATCCACCAAGGTTTTCCGTCACCCAAGTATCTGACAGCTGGTGTTGGTAACTTCACACGTACAGTTCACCTCACCTGATATACAACTGTGGGGAATATTCAGTCGGATGGAGTGCCTTCCTTCTGGAGCACAAGCGATGTATGCCCAGAGAGAGAGACTGGGTCTGTTATATTACAACAACAACAATAACAATAATAATAATAATAATAATAATAATTATAATAACTAATAATAATGATAATAATAATAATAATAATAATAATAATAATAATAATAATAATAATAATAATAATAATAATAATAATAATAATAATAATAATAATAATAATAATAATGATAATAATAATAATAATAACAATAATAATAATAATAATAACAATAATAACCCAAATAACAGCCCCCCCCCTCCCTCCGGTTTACAAAACCTCCACATGTCAACACCAAACTAACACTAACTGTACTGTATATCCTCCCAACAGAACTGTGGCGTAGGATGTGGTCAGACAACTCCCACGGTCAAGGCTTCCCACATGGCAACACCTTCCCTCACGCCCCGGCCCTGGACAGACTCTGCCTACACTCCAGGTAAGCCCAGGTAGTGAAGGTCAGAGCACAGGTCACAGGTTCACCCCGTGGCACACTGTTTGTCAACTTTGCCGAGAGTTTCTGAACAAACACAACTCGTAATGACTACTGGAGGTAAACAAACAGACTCGCTGGAATAATTAATGATAAGTTAACATCACGGAAACGAGAGAAAGAAAATAACATGGATAAAAAAGGCAAAAGAAAAAATATTACAAGGACAATCAAAATTAATGAAAAATAGGAATACAAAATAAAGAATAATAAAAATAAAGAATAATATGAAATAAAGAATAATAAAAATAATAATAAAAAAATAAATTATAAC
The DNA here is from genome assembly GCF_018991925.1 of Homarus americanus. Lineage (NCBI taxonomy): Eukaryota > Metazoa > Arthropoda > Malacostraca > Decapoda > Nephropidae > Homarus > Homarus americanus. Next base: position 39,973 of record NW_024730470.1, read on the forward strand.
ACTACATCATTACTATTCACGATCTACTACGCCTCCACCTCTCACGGTAGACCAACTAAAGCTACGAGCATTTGAGTGGGAGGGTCACTACCTGTTGCTGCTGTCATTTGAGTGGGAAGAAGGTCACTGTGGTCAACTGTTAAAGTCTCTCTCTCTCTCTCTCTCTCTCTCTCTCTCTCTCTCTCTCTCTCTCTCTCTAACACTGAGATGAAAACAACCCTTATACCTCCACCTGTATCACATGTAATTAGCATAACATTTGAATAATGGATCACATTAGGACTTTCAACTCACTCGCTCACTCGCTCACTCGTTCGTGGCGAGTGGAAAATCCTCAAGGTGAGTTAGATTTTGTATTTAACACGCTCTGACTACTTAACATGATCCTGAAGTGATTAACATGATCCTCAAGTGATTATTTCATCTCTGACGGTGCACAATGATAATTACCATAGGATATATATACAGTATGATAATTAACATAGAGATATATACTCGTATGATAATAACATAAGATATATATATATATATATATATATATATATATATATATATATATATATATATATATGATAAATAAGATAAGAAATATATACATAACTTTGAGAAAAGATATACCGGAATATATTTCTTTCTTGCACTCAACATGCCTTCGGGTGATTTATCTAAAATAACCCAAAATCTTTTGGTTTAATATTCCAAGAGTTATATATTTATACAAATCCTGGGTAAAAGATGTTATTCTTAAGCTATATTATTTTTAGGGTGAACTTGGGGAAGTTAAATGAACCAAAAATATTTAAGTTTATTATTGAAGTGTGTGTGTGTGTGTGTGTGTGTGTGTGTGTGTGTGTGTGTGTGTGTGTGTGTGTGTGTGTGTGTGTGTGTGTGTGTGTGTGTGTGTGTGTGTGTGTCTGTGTGTGTGTCTGTGTGTGTGTGTGTCTGTGTGTGTGTGTGTGTGTGTGTGTGTGTCTGTGTGTGTCTGTGTGTGTGTGTGTCTGTGTGTGTATGTGTGTGTGTGTGTGTGTGTGTGTGTGTGTGTGTGTGTGTGTCTGTGTGTGTGTGTGTGTCTGTGTGTGTGTGTACCTGTGTGTGTGTGTGTTGTGTGTGTGTGTGTCTGTGTGTGTGTGTGTGTGTGTGTGTGTGTGTGTGTGTGTGTGTGTGTGTCTGTGTGTGTCTGTGTGTGTGTGTGTGTCTGTGTGTGTGTGTTTGTGTGTGTGTGTGTGTGTCTGTGTGTGCGTGTGTGTCTGTGTGTGTGTCTGTGTGTGTGTGCCTTTCTAGATCCACATATCAAAACTGACACCAACATTCATCTGATTTCTCCTTTATGTGTATTTACTAAAACAACAGACACACACAAAAATAAAATAAAAATAAAAAATCGAAAATTCAAGTAAGAAAGCGATGGCGGGTAAGCGGGCTTCAGAGTATCCCCTCCCCCAAAAAAAAAAGCAGGAACCTAAAAATTCCCCGGTGTAATGTTCTGGGAAAATTCTGTATTAAAAGTTTGAACAAAGGCAACCAAGACACTACAAAAAGATGAAAGGTTCGTGTGAATGAAAAGTTAAAAAGAGTCTGCTTTATATCTTGTGAGTGTGTGTGTGAAGTGTTTTGCTGCTGACACACTTAACATGAGAGAGAGAGAGAGAGAGAGAGAGAGAGAGAGAGAGAGAGAGAGAGAACAATGGCAAATATCCCGCAGGCCTATATACAACCAACACACCCTGAGACAAGCAACAGAGTTTTCTTTGAAGGAAACTTTTAGGGTCAACTATCCCAAGTCGATACAACTCCCTCCCTTCTCGGGTATCCGGGTAACGTGCTTGTATATTCATTTACCTATTCATATATATTCATTGTTTATTCATCCATCTATTTATTTTATCCATTTATGTATTCATTATTTGTCTATCTAACCATTTTTTCTTTATTCAGTTATCTATTTATCTTTTCATTTGCAGGTATTATTCATTTTCGTTTTATTATTGGCCTATTTCTTCGTATATTCATTCGTGTGTTTCTCTGTTTATATATTTATTATCTTATTCGTTTTTCACTTCCCTTGTTTTCATTTTATTCCTCTATTTACATATTTATCAACGATGTTATTCATAAACTAGACTATTCATTTATGAGGTTAATAATAACTTCATTTATTATTCATTTATTTCTACTTTTTTCATTAATTATTCATTTGATTCTTCCTTAATTAATTTACTGAGTAGTGAACTTTATTGCGTATCTAAAAATAATATTTTTTTTCCCAAACACCTTATTCATTTATTTTATTTTTTTGCTATATTCAGCGAATTTTATTTTTTTCTCTCAGATTTCTGCCGCTAAATTTAGCAGTTAGACCCTATACACCAGAGTCCAAACCAATACTAATAGAACAGCTTCTATTAGTCTCCAATGTATCACAAGATGAAGTGTAGCTAATCATTTACAGTTGAATGGACTGTGAGAGTGCCCTGGGGATCAAACCAACGACCTTTAGGACAGGAATCAGTTATATATCCACCCGGCCACCATACTCCCTCCAAAAAATAACCACCATCTCTTCCAAAAAAAAAAAAAAATAAACCCGAGAGCCAGACCCAGATATGTATAACATGTACTTATTTCCTATGCATGGGGATGATGTATGCGGCCGGCTTACCCCAATAACACCATCAGCCGGATGAGGTTTTGGTAACAAGGTTTCATTCTATTTTATATTATCTTACTTGAGGAAAATGTACACTTTTATAACTAATTTATTTAAATTTTTTGATCACTCAACGGTGGCGGCTCCTCAAAGTAATCAAGGTGGCGGTGCCTCACTTTAACTGAATAAACCCATTAAAACTTTGCTCTCACCGGGTTAAGTCACTAAACGCTAAAAAAATGGTATATTAAATTACGAAAATTTTGGGATATTTTTTTTTGAAACCCGTGATTATTATTATTATTATTTATTTTTTGGGAAAGGAAGAGAGAGGTAGGATAAGGGGAGAAGAACGTGAAGGGGGGAATAAAAGGAGGGAGAATGGGAAGAGAATAAGGGTTGATGAAGGGGAGAGGAAGAGGGAGAAGAAGATGATAGGTGAAGAGAAGAGGCAGAAGGGAGGGGAAGGGAAAATGGGATATGGAAGACGGAGGAGGAGGGAGGAGGGGGGAGGGGAGAGAGAAGAGGGAAAGTTAGGGGTGTGAAGGGGAACTGGAGGGGGACAGTGCTTTGTTTAAAAACAACAACAAAAAACAAACAAAAACAAACAACAACAACAAGGTACTGAAACAAAATATATGTAAACAAGTAAATTTTAAATGAAAGAAAAAAAATACGTCGTACTTAGAACTCAATAATTTTGGACAAAGACGAGGAGGAGGAGAGGAGGAGGAGGAGGAGGAGGAGGGAGGGGGGGAGGAGGGGGGAGGAGGAGAGGAGGAGGGGAGGAGGAGGAGGAGGAGGAGGAGGAGAGGGGGAGGGGAGGGGGAGGAGGAGGAGGAGGAGAGGAGGAGGGAGAGGAGGAGGAGGGAGGGAGGAGGAGGGAGGAGGGAGGAGGAGGGAGGAGGAGGGAGGAGGGAGGAGGGAGAGGGGGGAGGGGAGGAGGAGGAGGAGGGAGGAGGAGGAGAGGAGAGGAGGAGGAGGAGGGAGGGGGGGAGGAGAGGAGGAGGGGGGAGAGGAGGAGGAGGAGGAGGAGGGAGGGGGGAGGAGGAGGAGAGAGGAGGAGGAATTGTGGAAGAAGAAAGAATGCAAAATATAACAGAATATAACTTTAAATAAAAAAGACTGGAGGAGGGAGGAGGGAGGAGGAGGAGGAGAGGAACAAAGGAGGAAAGGAGAAGGAGGGAGGGAGGGAAGGAGGGAAGGATATGGAGGGCATTTATCAACACCTCATCTATGAGCCTTTTACCACCCTTCTTCCTTCCCCCCCTCCATCCACCTCCTTCCTCCTTCCCTTCCTCCCCCTCCATCCATCCATCCATCCCTCCCTTGCTCCCCCCTTCCCCCTCCCCTCCCTGCCTATTCCCTCCCTCAACCTTTCATTCTCTTCCTCTCTTCCTCTTTATTCTTTTTTCCTTCCCCAACACACACTCTCTCTCTCTCAGTCTAAATACGACGAATCCTAAAACAAACACACAAATAAAACACAATAACAAGAACACACAAAGCAAATCAAACAAATACAATAACACAACGAATTCACATAATTATTACAAAACGGTCAACAACAACAACAACAACAACAACAACAAAAATATCCAACCAGAAGAACACATATGTGTGTGTGTGTGTGTGTGTGTGTGTGTGTGTGTGTGTGTGTGTGTGCATTAAAAATCTCGGTGGGATTCTGAAGCAATTACTTACTTCCATTTGGACCTGAATATTCTACTCAAAGCATTTCGTTGGTATTTTGTTTTGCTTTTAGTGGGGAGGTTTAATGACAGCCGCCCACTCCTCTCTAAGTCGTAGGCAGAAAGTTGAAGACCTTAAAAAGATTAATAATGATGTAAGAGAGAGAGAGAGAGAGAGAGAGAGAGAGAGAGAGAGAGAGAGAGAGACCCCAATATCATTCAACAACACAATAAAATAACTATAACATAAATAACGTAGAAAATAACGCATGATAACACACACACACACACACACACACACACACACACACATACTACAATAATGCCCATCATGTTTATTATTTAGATCGGTTATATACCTAATAGGATATGATCATAGAAAACGTACGATGGCAGACTAATATATTTTCATGTTTTCTTTATAGTCTTGTTATTGGAGTATTGTTCATAAAATTTATTCTGTAGTTCATAAGTTTGTTTAGCGGGAATTGTGTTCTGAGGGAAATATCATTATGCTTGTTAATTTGAGTGGTAAGATGGTGTAGTGTGTATTGAATATAAGCAACATTACGAGAGCATTACAACAGCATCATAACAGCATTATAACAGCATCAACAACGTAACGTAACGTAAAGCTAACTGTGTCTTCTAGCCTAACTTAATCTAGTCAAACCTATCCTAACCTGACCTAACCTAATCTAACCCAAACATAACAAACATAACATAATTCTTTTACCAAATATCAACCTAATCCAACATAACTAACCCAACATAACATAACATAACATAATTCGGTTTTACCTAATCAAACAAGACCTAACCCAACCTAATCAACATAACCTGACCAACCTCCAAACATAACATAACCGACCAACCACCCACCACCCAACCCAACCTGACCAAAAACATAACACAACATAACATAACTTACCAATCAAACAAACCAACCAACTACCAACAAACCCGACCAACATAACATAACATAACATACTGCTTACCAATCAAACAATACCAACCACACCAACCTAACCTAAACTAACCTAACCTAACCTCGACAGCGCCATAAAAGAGAGGCGGTGAGCCATGTAACTATAATATTAGTCACAGTATGAAACCGAAACATTAATAGCTAAAGTCCTGACCAACACAGAATGATAAAAGTAATACAAATGTGATATGATGGAATTGGTATTAAACGGGGTCAATCTCCATGCTAGGGGAAGGGGGTGGAAGGGGATAGGGGAGGGAAGGGGAAAGGTGAATAGGAGGAGGACGGGGGAGGGGAATGAGAGGAAAGAGGAGGAGGTCTTGAGGAAGGAGGAGGAGGAGAAGGGGAAGGAGGAAGGGGAAAAAGAGGAGGAGGGGAGAGGATAGAGAGGAAATGAGGAGGAGAGGAATGAAGAGAGAGAGGAGGAAAGGAGGAGATGGAGGAAGTGAGAGACGAATGAGAGTTGGGAGGAGGAAGAGTAAGGAGGAGAGGGAATGTAAAGAAACCGAAGGAAAGGAAGAGGAGGAAGGAGAGACAGATAGATAGATAGATAGAAGAGAATGAGAAGAGAGGTGGGGAGAGAACAGAAGAGGAGAAGGATGGACGGGACAGAGACGGAGAGAGAGGAAGGAAGGAAGGAAGGAAGGAAGGAAGGAAGGAAGGGAGGGAGGGAGGAGTCAGTGAAGGAGGGAGGAAGGAAGGAAGGAAGTAAGGGAGAGAGAGTAAGGAAGGAAGGAAGGAAGGAAGGGAAGGAGAGGGGAGGGAGGGAGGAGGAGGGAGGGAGGGAGGGGAGGGAGGGAGGGAGGGAGGGAGGGAGGGAGGGGAGGGAGTCAGGGAGGAAGGAAGGAAGGAAGGAAGAAGGGAAGGAAGGAAGGAAGTGAGACAAAGGACAGGTAATATAAATTTTCACTGACAATCACATAAACAGTTCCAGAAAAAAGCTTCCAGTTAAAACCATAAAACACGAACAGACTTTTTAATGTAAAATAGTGAAACACAAATAATTTTCTCTCTCGTTACGACACCCTGGGGCATGAGTGGATGTATGACGTCACCCTGCTAACACGACTCTGTTATGTAAACAGAAGCCAAAAAATGCATTAGTGTATGTGTATATGTGTCTCAGGTATGATATTATAATTATTAGTGTTTGAGGCAGTAATAGCTTTAGTTCTGTTAAGGTGTGGGGTGGGTGTAGAGGCTAGGGGTGTAGGGGTAGAGGCTAGGGGTGTAGGGGTGTAGAGGCTAGGGGTGAGAGGCTGGTGGGTGGGGAGGCTAGTGGGTGTAGGGTAGAGGCTAGTGGGTGTAGGGGTGGAGGCTAGTGGGTGTAGGGGGTAGAGCTATGGGTGGGGTGAGAGGCTAGTGGTGTAGGGTGTAGAGGCTAGTGGGTGTAGGGGTAGAGGCAGTGGGTGTAGGGTGGAGGTGGTGGTGTAGGGGTAGAGGCTTTGGGTGTAGGGTGTAGAGGCTATGGGTGTAGGGGTGTAGAGCTAGGTAGGGGTGTAGAGGGTAGGGTAAGCTATGGGTGTAGGTAGAGGTGTGGGTACTAGTGGGTAGGCAAGTGGGTGTAGGGGAAGAGGGGGTAGGTGGAGCAGTGGTAGGGTGTAGAGGCTAGTGGGTAGGTGAGAGGCTGGGTGTAGGGCAGAGGCTAGTGGCAGTGGGTAGGAGGCTGGTAGGGTGAGAGGCCAGTGGTTAGGTGTAGAGGCTAGTGGGTGAGTAGAGGTTGTGGGTGTAGGGGTGGAGGCTGGGTGTAGGGGTGTAGAAGGCTAGTAGGTAGGGTGTAGAGGCTAGTGGGTGTAGGGGTGTAGAGGCTAGTGGGTGTAGGGGTGTAGAGGCTAGTGGGTGTAGAGGTAGAGGCTAGGGGTGTAGGGTGTAGAGGCTGGGTAGGGTGAGAGGCTAGTGGGTGCAGTGGAGGCTAGTGGGTGTAGGTGTAGAGGCGTGGGTGTAGGTGAGAGGCTAGTAGTGTAGAAGGGGTAGAGGCTAGTAGGTGTAGAAGGGGTGTAGAGGTAGAAGTGTAGAAGTTAGTAGGTAAGAAAGCAGTAGGTGAGAAGAGGTTGTAGAGGCTAGTAGTTGCACAAGGGGTGTAGATATAGATGTAGAAGGGGGAGGCTAGTAGGTGTAGAAGGGAGAGATAGAGGTTAGAGGTAGAAAGGGTGTAGAGGTCAGTAGTTGTAGAAGGGGTGTATGGGGTAGAGACAGTAGGTGTAGAAGGGGAGAGAGGCTAGTAGGTGAAGGGGTAGAGGTTAGTAGGGTGAGAAGGAGAGATAGAGGCTAGAGGTGAGAAGGGGACAGACTAAGAAGTATGGGGTAGAGGCTAGTAGGTGAGAAGGAGAGATAGAGGCTAGTAGGTGTAGAAGGGGGTGTAGAGGCTAGAGGTGCAGAAGGGGTGTAGAGGCTAGTAGGTGTAGAAGGGAGAGAGGTAAAGTAGAGGCTAGTAGTTGTAGAAGAGGGTGTAGAGGCTAGTAGGTAGAAGAGGTGTAGAGGCTAGGTGTAGAAGGGGTTGTAGAGGCTAGTAGGTGAGAAGGGGAGTAGAGGCTAGGTGTAGAAGTGGGGTGTAGAGGCTAGTAGGTAGAGGCTAGTAGGTGTAGAAAAGTAGAAGAGGGTGTAGAGGCTAGTAGGGCGGTGTAGAAGAGGGTGTAGAGGCTAGTAGGTGTAGAAGAGGGTGAGAGGCTGGGTGTGAGAAGTGTAGAGGCAGTAGGTGTAGAAGAGGTGTAGAGGCTAGTAGGGTGAGAGGTTAGCAGGTGTAGAGGCTAGTAGGTAGAAGTGGGTGTAGAGTAGTAGGTGTAGAAGAGGGTGAGAGGTAGGTGTAGAAGAGGGTGTAGAGGCTAGTAGGTGTAGAGGCTAGTAGGTCAAAATAGAAGGTCTAGTAAACCACGCCATCAAAGCTCAAAGAAACGTATTAGCGGTCGACCTGTAATTATGACCTAAAAGAGGGAGGAGAGAGGGAGGAGGAGGAAGGAGGGGAGAGAAGAGAGAGAGGGAGGAGGGAGGGAGGAAGGAGAGAAGAAGGAGAGAGGAGGGAGGGAGGAGGGAGGAGGGAGGGAAGGAAGGAGGAAGAAGAGAGAGAGGGAGGGGAGGAGAGAAGAGAGAGAGGGAGGAAGGGAAAGGGGAGGGAGGGAAAGAGGGAGGAGGAGGGAGGGAGGAGAGAAGAAGAGAGAGAGGGAGGAAGGAAGGGAGAGGAGGGGGATGGAGGGAGAGAAGAGAGAGAGAGGGAGGAGGAAAGAGGGAGGAGGAGGAGAGATGAAGAGAGAGAGGAGGAAGGGGAGGGAGGGGGAGAGAAGAAAGAGAGAGGGAGAGGAGAAGGGAGAGGAGGGAGGGAGGGAGGAGGAGACCAACCCAACCTATTTTATCGTTGTCTAAATTGTATATGTGCTTTGCACCTATATATAGTACGGTCCGCTAACAGAGCCTTACCGCCCCCTCTCTCACCCTCCCCACCCCCACCCAGCCAGTTAAAGGAATCACTGCTATTGTTGTTCGTTGAGCATGGATAGACGAGACAGAGTAAGCCATATAAATAGGCAGATGATAAATAGAAAGAGACAGAATGATATAGAGCTGAATCAATAGAGAGAGAGAGAGAGAGAGAGAGAGAGAGAGAGAGAGAGAGAGAGGCTTCCCAACATACCATCAGACGTGTGTGTGTGTGTGTGTGCTCGAGCGGAATATTCATCAGGCGGTTTGTAAGTGTACAGCAAGCGTGTATTATCATGTCAGGGGTGGGAGGCCCTCCTCTCTCAGGGTTCAGACACTCATCACTGACCCTGGTGATGAAAACAACAACACACCAGTTTAATATTCCTGCCATCAACACAGTGTACAATCTTCCTCCTCCACCCACCCAACACCTCCTCCACCCCAACACCTCCTCCACCCAACACCTCCTCCACCCAACCCAACACCTCCTCCACCACCCAACACCTCCTCTCCACCAACACCTCCTCCACACCCAACACCTCTACTCCACCAACACCTCCTCCCTCCCACCCAACACCTCCTCACTCCACCCAACACCTCCTCCACCCCTCCCTCCACCCAACACCTCCTCCACCCACCCAACACCTCCTCCACTCCACCCAACACCTCCCACCCACCCAACACCTCCTCCACCCACCCAACACCTCCTCCACCCACAACACTCCCTCCCCCACCCAACACCTCCTCCTCCACCCAACACCTCCTCCACCCACCAACACCTCCTCCACCACCCAACACCTCCTCCCACCCACCCAACACCTCCTCCTCCACCCAACACCTCCTCTATCCACCCAACACCTCTCCACCCACCCAACACACCTCCTACACCCACCAACCCCTCCCTACACCCACCACCTCCTACACCACCCAACACCTCCTTCACCCACCCAACACCTCCTCCACCCACCCACACCTCCTCCCTCCACCCCATCCTCCACCCACAACACCTCCTCCTCCACCCAACCCCCTCCTCCACTCCACCCAACACCACTCACCCACCCAACACCTCCTCCACCCACAACACCTCCACCCACCCAACCCTCCTCCACCCCACCCAACACCTCTCCACTCCACCCAACACCTCCTCCCTCCCACCACACCTCCTCCACCCACCCCTCCCCTCACCCACCCACACCTCCCTCCACCCAACCCTCCTCTACCCACCAACACCCTCCACCACCCAACACCTCCTCCACCACCCAACCTCCCTCCACCCACCCAACACCTCCTCTACCCACCAACACCTCCTCCACCCAACCCTCCTCCACCCACCATCTCTACCCACCCAACACCCCTCACCCAACACCTCCTCCACCCACCCAACACCTCCTCACACACAACACCTCCCCACTCCACCCAACACCCCTCCTCCACTCCCACCCAACACCTCCCTCTACCCACCCAAACCTCCTCCACCCACCAACACCTCCTACCACCCAACACCTCCTCTACCCACCCACACCTCCCTCCACCCACCAACACCTCCCTCCACCCACCCAACACCTCCTCTCCCAACGCCTCCCTCCCCCACCCACCTGCCTCCTCCCACTCCACCCCAACACCTCCTCCACCCACCCAACACCTCCTCCACCCACCTAACTCCTATTCAAAGGCTAATCCACCGTGATCCCACCCCGCCTCCCTCTACAACAATATAAGGCGTTCATCCACACTGGTGATCCACAGAAAATTCTTGGATCAGTGAAACGAGTTAAATTTTTAGAGTTAGTCAAGTGTGTTGAGCTGTTGATGCCTGGCGAGATTGGAGTTGTATATGTATTATTGTGTATGTATGTATGTATGTATGTATGTATGTATGTATGTATGTATGTATATATTTATATGTATGTATGTATGTATGTATGTATTTATATGTATGTATGTATGTACAGTATGTATGTATAACAATCACTTCATCAATCAACCTAATTACTTATATATATTAATCAATAAGGCCATTCGCACATCCCTACTAAATTTTACCTCTGTATCTTCAAATCTGTGGAGGTGACTAACAGAGAGAGAGAGAGAGAGAGAGAGAGAGAGTATTAAAGTTACCAGCGGGCGGGTGGGGTGGTCACTGAGGCGTCACAGGTATCACTAGAAGGGCTTTTCATAATGGGGTCTCTTAATTAAGAAGGAGGAGAGCCCTGAGGGAGGCGGGCCAGGACCACTAGAGGGAGGCTGGCAGGTTCCTCACCCCACTACACTAATATGTTTACTTTGATGTTGTCTTAACACAGGGACGCAGCATCGTCGTAACAAATACATATCTTGACAGATATATATATATATATATATATATATATATATATATATATATATATATATATATATATATATATATATATATATATATATATATATATATATATATATATATATTAAGACCTGACCATTGTGGACCTGATCTCACCTCCTCTGTATATATACACCGATTTGTATTATCTCTCTAGTCTGTACTCACCTGAAGATGTGAATTACACAAGCGCTTGGAACTTCGTGTTTTTCTTCTTTCCTTGTGGTTATCAGCATATACCTAGATCACGCGCACCTACAGTGATTTACTTTCATATATTAAGACATATATCATGATGGATTCTCAAAGTTTCTTGCCCAACTGGAGACGTAAGATCGTGTTGAAATTGACTTGTTGAAACTAAGGCATTAAGATAAATTCTCAATGGTTCTTAAACTGACTTTATCTCTTAGATACAAATACGAAAAAAAAGGTATAATTGACCAAATTTATCTCTTAACATCAAGACAGATTTCTCCTAGATTCCGGAAGTTACTTTTCATATCATAATTGGAGATGAGTAAACTTATATAACAAGTTCACTTATCGTACAACACAGAGATGGAGTCCTAAAGGTTGGTAACGTTAACCATATCGGATCACCTGAAGATTAGCCCCTCCCCTCCATCTTATTTCACCTAAAGATTAACCAACCTAACCTAACCAAACCAAACCACACCACACCAAACCAAACCACACCAAACCACACCTAACCAAACCTAACCAAACCTAACCTAACCTAACCTAACCTAACCTTCAGTATATAACTCATAAGAGAAAGTCGAATATACAGTAAATAAAGCTATCTCTGACCCCTCAACGTCACTCACTCACCCTACCTGTCTTGTTGGGAATTCAATTAACCTGACGTGCTCACCTGGGCCCTGGAGACATTGTTGCCATTCTCGGTGTAAGGGAGTAAGTTCTGGCTTATCGGCTGTCGGAGGGATTTTCAAGGGATTACTTTTATGGTGTGAGTTGGCTATACTGTCTTCAGGTGTCAAGGGACCTTTAGGGTGAGAGTGAATCACCTATCTTTACCTACACCCCCGCCCCCCAGATCCACCCCACCCCCCCATATCCACCCACACCCCCATATCCACCCACATCCCCCATATCCACCCACACCCCATATCCACCCACACCCCCATATCCACCCCCCCCATATCCACCCACCCCCATATCCACCCACACCCCCCATAACCACCCACACCCCCCATATCCCACCCCATATCCACACACCCCCCATATACCACCCCCACCCGTTCAAAACACAAATCTGATGTAATTTCATGATTTTATTTAATATTCAGTAATTATAAATATTGGACGCACGAGTTGCCAATCCTGGTGTTTAGTTTCATTTTTATTATTCAAAGTGATCACGTGATTTTAAAACAAGGTGACCTAATATAACATTATTTTCCATGTTAACGAGGGGTCAATTCCGATTGGTTAAGAGTTAGCCAATCACTGTTTCGCTTTCTCTATATAATCGTTCCTAGTATCGTAATTTGGTAGGTATGTATCGTAAAGTTGATGACAAATCGTAATAAATATCGTAGACATTAAAAAAATCCCAAGGGAAGAGAAATGGAGGAAGGAAGGAGAAAATGAGGAGAGGAGGAGGAGGAGGAGGAGGAGGAGGAGGAGGAGGAGGAGGAGGAGGAGGAGGAGGAGGTAACGCAGGTGTCAAAGGGTCATTATTACCTGGTGACTCACAGTAATTAGTGAGACATGTTGCTGATAGAGTTCTTTTCTGGCCGTGTGTGTTTCTGTGTGTGTGTGTGTGTGTGTGTGTGTGTGTGTGTGTGTGTAGAAGAAAATGATTAATTTGAGACAAGAGATGTATGTATGTATGTATGTATGTATGTATGTATGTATGTATGTATGTGTGTATGTATGTGTATGTATGTATGTGTGTATGTATGTGTGTATGAATGCATCTGTCTTTATGTATTTAATTATTTCTCATCGTGTAAATTAAAGGCCATATTTATTTGTCTATCTATCTATCTGTCTATCTGTCTATCTATCTGTCTATCTATCTGTCTGTCTGTCTGTCTGTCTGCCTGTCTACTCATATTACTAAAACCTGCAATATCATGAAAAGCTTCCGGGTTGATATTATTGTTTATTTTATACTGTGTGGCTCTCTCTCTCTCTCTCTCTCTCTCTCTCTCTCTCTCTCTCTCTATTCTTCCCCTCTCCATCCTTCCTCCCTCCGTTCCCCTTCTCCCTACATCCTCCTGCCCTCTATACAATTCACCCTCTTATCTCCTCCTTCTCCCTATTATCCCTCCCCTTTCATCTCCTTTACCCCCTCCTTTCGCATCTCCCTTTTCACCACCCTTCCCCCCACTTCCTCCTCCTTTACCTCTCTCATTCCTTCCATTCCCTTCTCCCAATACCTCCCCTCTGTCTTCTTCCTATCTCTCACCCTCCCTTCCCCCATCCCCCCTTCCTTCCTTCCTCCCTATATCTCCCCTCTCCTTATCTCCCCCCTATTCTCCCTACCTCACAACTCACCCATATGCTCTCTATTACAGGCTGGGGTGCGTCTTAGCAGGAGGACTACGAGGCAGGGGTGGAGGCCTGCGGGGAGGATCCAGCAGGGGCTCCTAGCTACATGGCCCAGGTTCAGGACCCCCCCACAGTGCCCACAGCCACAGAGATCTCCGCAGAGGCCGCTGTGAGTTTATATAGTAGTGTGTGTGTGTGTGTGTGTGTGTGTGTGCTGATTTATAACAGGGGTAGTTTACCTAAAATATCCTAAAATGTCCTTAAATAGCTAAAATGTCCTAAAATATCCTAAAATGTCTAAAATCAAAACAATCTGTATATACACTTTTGATATTTGGGAATGTCTCTCTGTTTCCTTTGTTTGTTTACCTGTTTGTCGACTCATTAGGGGAGTAATAATTAGGTCTAGCCAACTGTGCTAAGATAATTCTACTGTTGTAATTGACTGTGAATATAAAATGATATGTGACTGTGTATTGTAACCGGCAGTGAATTCTAAGTATAATTTGACTGTATATTTGTAATTAAAAATAAAGTTATAATATAATTAGCGAAGAACATAATTATACTCTTTTAGATTTCTGAATTTACTTGTCAAAATTATTTCATTATTATTAGATTTACTTGAGGTCAAGATTAAGAAAAAAATAAAGATTAACCACATTAAATAAATTAAACTGAAATGAAACCCGATAAACAACAGTAAAATATAAATAAAATAAACTAAACAAAATAAAATATAATAAATATGAAAAGTTGATATAAAATAAATAATGAAATGAATTGGAAACAAGACGAATAAATACAGAATAAAAAAAAATAAGTCATAATAATAAGCTGCCATTGAAGTTATAAATATTGGTCAACAACGCCCGTGCTGGCATAAGGCGAACGAAGGCAAAGTCAGGATAAACGCCTGGCGATGCTGGAATTTAAATCAGAATTATTTATACGAAAAAAAATAAATAAATCCGATGAACGCCAGACGATGCACAGTTTCCCTCACTGGCGATGTTGCTGTAGTTCTTTTGACACGGAATTATTGAAGAAACTTGTAAAAAAAAAAAAAAAAAAAAACATTCTCTCCATTCTTCCATCCTTCGGCCTAAGTTGAATAGGGTGGCCAGTTGAATAGGGTGGCCAGTTGAATAGGGTGGCCAGTTGAATAGGGTGCCCAGTTGAATAGAGTGGCCAGTTGAATAGGGTGGCCAGTTGAATCGAGTGGCCAGTTGAATAGAGTGGCCAGTTGAATAGGGTGGCCAGTTGAATACAGTGGCCAGTTGAATAGGGCAATGTTGAATAGGGGTATTGAAGTTGAATAGGGTGGCCAGTTGAATAGGGTGGCCAGTTGAATAGGGTGGCCAGTTGAATAGGGTGCCCAGTTGAATAGAGTGGCCAGTTGAATAGGGTGGCCAGTTGAATCGAGTGGCCAGTTGAATAGAGTGGCCAGTTGAATAGGGTGGCCAGTTGAATACAGTGGCCAGTTGAATAGGGTGGCCAGTTGAATAGGGTAGTCAGACGAGGCAAACTTCCTTAACTGGCGTAGATTTCTTTATATCGGGTTAATAAAAACTGGACCATATAAAAAATATTGTGGGGATAAAAACGATAAACTTTTCTCCTTTAAACTACTTCTAAGAACTTCCTCTCACCCCCCCTCTCACCCCTTCCCTGCCCCTCTTCCCCCTTCCCTGTCCCTCTCCCCCTTCCCTCCTCTTTCCCCCCTTCCCCACTAAAGGTCTTCCCAGATTGATTTGGCCAATGATTTCTCTCCACCTGTACGAACTTTTGTGAGTCCTAGAAACTTTAATATGTGGGTCGAGAGAGAGAGAGAGAGAGATCAGGAACACTTGTAAAACTTGTCGGCATTGATAGTCAGAGGCCTTTAATAACTCCTCACGTTCACACCTGTCCACTCGTCTACACACACACACACACACACAGTCACCCTTGAGGCACAACACTAAAATATCTTCTCTCCCTCAGGTCATCGTGGTGTTCTACGCGGCCATCATCGTCATCCTTCTGGGGACGAACATGCGGCGTCCTCGGTCGTCCTCATCGCGTCCTCGCCGTCCTCGGTCTCGGTCTCGGTCTCGACACAGGCATCAGGTGGTTCTGGACCCCCACAGCGGCGCCGTCAGCACCCAGCACACCCACAAGAAGAGAGACTCCTCCGCGTCTTCTGCAGGCGAGAGTCCCGTCGAGAGTGTGTAGGAGGCTGCTGACGTCCTATTCATCTACAGACGACCCCTACCTGGAGGAGGCCCTTTATAGATCTGTGGGACGTGGAAGGGAGTGAAGGGATGGAGGAGAAGGGAGGGGGGGAGATCCATGTGTTCCTGGGGATCTGAGAAAGAACCCCGGGACTTTAGGAGAGCCCCCCCCTCCCCCCCCCCCACCACTACAACATAACCTTGGGGGCCTAAGAAGCGCCTTCCCCCACCACTACAGCATAACCTTGGTATAGCGCTCCTCTGTGGTACTGGTCTTCCTCATAACGACCCTTGATTCCACGACTTCAAAGGACGTAGTTGGAGGCTTTTGAATAGGACTCAGAACACGAAGGATCACACAGTAAAGGTCCTATGAATCTTTTCGTATCCCCGGGGAGATTACTGACGCTTTTAATGGATTTTCGATTTCATGAATAATCTTCCGAGTTCTTTTGAATTTTTATTTTTTTTTTAGGATTACCTTGTTACGCTCCAGGGTCTTGGGAGTCCTTTGTGTGTTAGTGATCATATGATTCCGAGAGTCCTTAGCGAAGATTCTCTGGGAGTCCTTCGTTATCCCAGTCACATTCTAAATATCACCCCCCCCCTCTCTCTCTCTCTTTCTCTCTCTCTCTCTCTCTCTCTCTCTCTCTTGTCTGACCTTTTACCCTCTTCCCTCAACCACGTGTCTTACCTCTTCCTTCCTTCTCCTCTCCTTCATTCATCATATTCTCACTCTATCTCTGTTCTTTTCTTCTGTTATCACCCTTTCTTTTTTTCTTTCAACTTTCTCTATCTTCGCTTATTTCTTCTTCCTTTTTATATTTTGTTTCCCTTTTACTGTCCCCCTTTTATTTCTTGTTTTATTCAATTATTTCACTCTTTCTCTCTCCTCGCTCGCTATCTCTCCGTCTGTCTATCGTTCTCTCTTAGAATCTCACCCATCCACCCACCCATCACCCATCCACCCACTCACCCATCCACCCACTCACTCACCCATCCATATATCACCTACAATCCAATTCACCCACCCACCCACTCCCCCACCCACTCACCAACCCACCCACTAACCCACCCACCCACCCACTACCATCTCACCTATACCCCCACAAAATAAACATCTTTCTTGTCTATCTCTCATTTATCAAGTTTTCTCCCCACTTCCTATTTTCATTTCTATGTATATACAGTATAGTTTATTAAGGGGTTGCCCACGATACATAATAATTAGTCCTTTTAAGGCTATATATTTTTAAGTCTGATTTTGAACCTATAATTAAACTCATACTTAATTATAGCTGCACCTACACTTTCTATAATCCTTCTCGGTCACAAACATACATACACTAAATTGACTGACTGACTGACTGATCTATTCACTGACCGAGTAATTATAAAAACAATATTACCTGTTATTAGACTTCATTAGCCTTATTATGTCTAAGTTAATATGACTATAAAACTATAATTAACTAAATCATCATGTAACCCTGATTATTTTTTTGCCATACATACATACATACATACATACATACATACATACATGATGTTATTGGTCACTGTGCATCTCACTCATACAAGTTTAATATGTTTTTAGCATTGTTAAATTCGAGGTTAAATTAGGTTGTTTGTTTGTTTATTACCTGTTTATGTATTTTGTTTAAGAGTTAGTTATGGTGTCTAGTGTCATCTTACCTGTTAATTGCCACCTTTGTAATTATTTGATATTAATTATTTTTGACACCTTTGTATAATTTGGTTTAATTAGTGAATCCTTTCTGTTTCTATGTCTCAATTAGGGGGATTTTTTTTTACTGACACACACACACACACACACACACACACACACACACACACACACACACACACACACATACATACATACAGACACAGATGTTGTTTCCTGTTCACTAAATTAAACTTGAACATCATTAATACGTAGTAGAACAGTTCACCAGCTGTTCACCAGAGCACAGATACTTTTGTTCATGTGTGTGTGTGTGTGTGTGTGTGTGTGTGTGTGTGTGTGTGTTTATCTATATATTTGTCTTCGTCATGTATAAAAAAATAAAATAATTACTCCTATGATTAATGAGTAATAAAATAAATAAATAAAATTATCGTATTTTTGTTTTTTTTTACCCAATGAGAAAAAAAATGAATAGGAAAATAATATTGCCTTTATTTTTATGTAATTTTGTCTTTGTGTTTTGTGATATTAATAATTCTCCTCGTTAGCTACTCTCTCTCTCCCTCTCTCTCTCTCTCTCTCTCTCTCTAATCAGTTTTCCTTTATTTTTGTCTATTTCTCTTCCGCATCTCCTTTTCTATCTCTTTTCCATTCTGTTTCTGTCTGTCTCTCTTATGTCTGGTCCTGTCTGTTTATCCTTTCCCACTGTTTCTCTCTCTGTCCATCTGTCTCTTTGCCTATGTATCTTCTTCCATCCCTTCTCCCTGTTTAATTATCTGTCACTCTTCCCTTTGTTTCTACCTGTCTGTCTGTTTGTCTTTCTTCCCTCTGTTCCTGTCTGTCTATCTGTTTCTCTTCTCTCTCTGTCTATATCTCTTCTTGGTTGTCTCTTTCTCTGTCGCTCTTCCGTCTATCTCTACCTGTCTGTCTCTCGGCTGCACTCCCACCAACACCCCCCAGAGAGACAGACGGGGACACAACCACTGTATCCCACTTGACTTAAAGGTCAGATGAACATAACCTTCTCGCGTGGCACTAGGAAGTTAACCTGACCTTAATCCCCGGAACACAGCAGGTTAGGGGTTGACTCAGGTACACACAGGTATACATAGGTAAGGGGTTGGAGGGGTTGGAGGCGGGGGGGGGGGGTTTATTAGGAAGAAATAACGATGATTGGTGAGAACCTAACCTAACCTATCCAAGGTCTATGTGGACAGGTCGGACGGATAGCGGTCTAGTTTACGCTCCTTCTGCGCAGTGACGTCACCTGAACTACAGTTGGCTGGCCCGCTTTCTGGCCTAAGTGAGGGTATTTCACGGTAAACCTTCTTACAATATAGCCACCAACGTACCTAAGGGTTCCCTCTTCTATGACTAAATCTATTGCTTTACCGGCATTTTTGTCAGGGTTTATACACTCTCCTAGATTTTCATTAAGCTCATCACTTAACTCTTTTCCTACTTCATTGACAATATCCAAGTCTTTAAAACACTGATTATATTAGTTATATAGAGTTGTACTGCCAGCTCTCTGTCATTGAAAGGTGTACTTTTATCATTTGTTTGTCTAAGACCAACATTTCTTGACAAGCAATCAAAATTATCATTAGTTGTGTTAGATTTCCCAGAAATTAGTGAAACGTCTTTTCCCGGGAGTAACTTCTTGAGCCTGAACTTAAAAATCACAGCATCTGGATGGTCGTAGGTTCCATGTATGTGTCTTATGCACCCAAACAAATGCTCCAGACAATTTTGACTTAGTTTTCTGGTTAGAATGAATTCAAGATTATAATAATAATAACATTAATATATAATAATAATAATAATAATAATAATCATAATAATGAAAAATAGTAATAATAAAAATAATAATAATTATTATTATTATTACTATTATTATCATTATTATAATTAGTAGTAGTAGTACTAGTAGTATTTGGGGGAGGAGGGGGTGGCACGTACTCAGGTGGTCCCCGCCGGGATCCGCCACTATACTGGACCAATATCCATAATGGAAAAAGTGTAACTGTAACTTTCCTTGAGGCAAAAAAGAGGGATGGAACTGCATCATCCCTTCACGTCCGTTGTCGGCGTTTCAGGTCATCTCTGTAATCACATTCCATAAAGTGTATTGAGCACACCACTGCACTGTATGGATTGATGTCATCAGCTCGGCAACAGGATTAAACCCACCGCTGTCGAAATTGTTTTTCCTTTGGAAAACGGAAATATTTAATGATTGATCCGGTTTGTTTGTGTGTTATTGCAGCCATATACTGAACAATGGCTCGGCATGTCTGCAGCATTGAGGTCAGTTCAATGAAAGTGTACCACGTCACAATATGTTATATTGATTGCCTCAGACAGTGGTGTGTACACAAAAATGGCCCAAGTCAGAATGGGGCCATCTTGTTAAGGACAAGGAGACACAGGCAGGGTGGATCAGCTGACGTCATCACCCCCGCCCGCCTCGTACCTCACCTGCGCGCCATCCGACCTCTCTACATTGACCTTGATCTAGACACATAAAATACAATAATACTGACGGGGTTGATATATATATATATATATATATATATATATATATATATATATATATATATATATATATATATATATATATATATATATATATATAAGCATATATAAGCATTATCTCACTTCAATAACTATGCTCTTTAAACGAGTATTTTAGGTCATTCAATACACTGGACATCGACAAACACGAAAAGAATAATTCGTCTCTCTGGTTCAACTTGAGACACCGTAAAAATACCAATTTCATTTATCACACAAAAACCCTAAAAGACCTTTGAAACCTAATATAACAAACACAAATATTTAAATACCCTTCTTAACACAATGTAAAAAAAAACAACAACTTAAGAGTTACTGAAGTGTTTAAAGGTAGAAGACCAAACACATAATCCTAACAAAAGTCTCTCACTGAGGCCTTGAACATCTACCATCTCACAACACAAGTTTGACCCGTACAGTGACTTTCCTTCTCCGTCACATCCACAACTTTTATTGAAAAAAAATCTCGAGAAAAGAAAGTTATGTCTGATAGAAAGTTCCTGTGAGGTGCTGAAGTTGTAGGTAGGTAGGTAGTAGGTAGGTAGGTAGGTAGGTAGGTAGTAGGTAGGTAGGTAGGTAGGTAGTAGGTAGGTAGGTAGTAGGTAGGTAGGTAGTAGGTGGGTAGGTAGTAGGTGGGTAGGTAGGAAGGTATTATCAATTATATAAATTCCAATCAAATTATCAATATTCATCTATTATATGAAAATAAATTCCAACCCATGTGTGTGTGTCGTAAACCCTGATCGACACATATATTCTGTACTTTGGGGCCATTAATCAGTAAATGACCAGAGACCCATTAATTCTCACCTGGCTGAACGTAATTAGGCTGATGACACCTGGGGAGGGTAGCAGGAGGGGGTTTGGGTGGGTGGGGGATGGGGAGAGAGAGAGAGAGAGAGAGACTGTTTCCCATTAAACATGAGAGTAATTGTAATGACTTTCAACACTGGAAGCACTGCCTGGTGTATCCTCCTCTCTCTCTCTTCCTCCCTTCTTCATATTCCTGCTCCTCCTCTTCCTCTTCTCGCCTTCCTCCATCTTCATCCTCCTCATCTCCAACCATCACCTCACTCCTCTCCTGCTTTTTTATACTTCCCCTTCTTTCTCCCTCTTTCTCCTCCTCCTCCGTCGATACCTCCTTCTACTTCATCACAATATCTTTCTCCTCCCCCCACCTCCTCCACCACTATCCCCACCATCCCCTCCTTCTCCCTCAACACACCATCTCCTCCTTCTCTTCCTTCACCATCATAACCTCCTCCTCCCCCTTCTTCACCACCACCACGCACCTCCTTCTCCTCCCCTTCTTCTACCTCCTCCCTCCCTCCTCCTTCTTCTCCTCCTCCACCACCATCTCCTCCCTCTCTTCCTTCACCATCAACACAACTCCTCCCCCTTCTTCACTCACCACCTCCTCCTCCTCCCCCTTCTTCCCACTCACCACCACCTCCCTCCTCCTCCTCCCCTTCTTCCACCTCCCTCCTCCTCCTCCTCCTCCTCCTCCCCCTCATCCCTCCCTCTTCCTTCACCACCCTCCTCCTCCTTCCCCTTCTTCACCACCACCTCCTCCTCCTCCTTCTTCACCTCCTCCTCCTCCACCACCATCTCCTCCTCCTCTTCCTTCACCATCCCTCCTCCTCCTCCCCCCTCACCACCACCTCCTCCTCCACCCATCTCTCCTCCTCCCCTTCTTCACCACCACACCTCCTCCCCTCCCCTTCTTTCACCACCTCCTCCCTCCCTCCCCTCCCCCCCCTTCATCCTCCCTCCTCCCCCACACTCTCCCTCCCCTCACACTTTATAACGTTGCAGCATAGATGACGGACGGTATTTGATGAACACCTTTTCCAAGACACAGTGTCGATAAATGACCTGTTGATGAGTTCCAGTCGACAGGTGAGAGAGAGAGAGAGAGAGAGAGAGAGAGAGAGAGAGAGAGAGAGGAGAGAGAGAGAGAGAGAGAGAGAGATGTTGATTAAAGATGGTTACTCCTGATGTCATTTTGAACACCAGCAGCAGCAGCCATCGTGAAGCACCACCAGCAGCAGCCATCGTGAAGCACCAGCAGCAGCCATCTTGAAGCACCACCAGCAGCAGCCATCGTGAAGCACCAGCAGCAGCCATCTTGAAGCACCACCAGCAGCAGCCATCGTGAAGCACCACCAGCAGCCATCTTGGGCACCAGCAGCAGCCATCGTGAGCACACCACCAGCAGCAGCCATCGTGAAGCACCACCAGCAGCAGCCATCTTGAAGCACCAGCAGCAGCCATCTTAGGCACCACCAGCAGCAGCCATCGTGAAGCACCACCAGCAGCAGCCATCTTGAAGCACCAGCAGCAGCCATCTTGAAGCACCAGCAGCAGCAGCCATCTTGAAGCGCCCAGCAGCAGCCATCTTGAAACACCAGTAGCAGTAGCCATCTTGAAGCACCAGCAGCAGCCATCTTGAAGCACCAGCAGCAGCAGCAGCAGCCATCTTGAAGCACCAGCAGCAGCAGCCATCTTGAAACACCAGCAGCAGCAGCCATCTTGAGCAATTGTTACAGCAGCCATCTTGAAGCACCAGCAGCAGCCATCTCCTGGAAAGCACCAGCAGAATCAGAACACCAGCAGCAGCAGCCATCGTGAAGCACCAGCAGCAGCAGCCATCGTGAAGCACCCAGCAGCAGCAGCCATCGAAGCACCAGCAGCAGCAGCCATCTGAAGCACCAGCAGCAGCAGCCATCGTGAAGCACCACCAGCAGCCATCTTGAAGCACCACCAGCAGCAGCCATCTTGAAGCACCAGCAGCAGCCATCTTGAAACGCCAGCAGTAGCCATCTTGAAGCACCAGCAGCAGCATCGTGAAGCACCACAGCAGCAGCCATCGTGAAGCACCACCAGCAGCAGCCATCGTGAAGCACCACCAGCAGCAGTAGCCATCTTGAAGCACCAGCAGCAGCAGAATCACCAGCAGCAGCCATCGTGAGCAGCACCACCAGCAGCAGCCATCTTGAAGCACCAGCAGCAGCCATCTTGAAGCACCAGCAGCAGCAGCCATCGTGAAGCACCAGCAGCAGCATCTTGAAGCACCAGCAGCAGCAGCCGTGAAGCACCACCAGCAGCAGCCATCCACCAGCAGCAGCCATCGAAGCACCACCAGCAGCAGCCATCGTGAGCACCACCAGCAGCCATCGAAGCACCACCAGCAGCCATCGTGAAGCACCACCAGCAGCAGTAGCCATCTTGGAATCACCAGCAGCAGTAGCCATCTTGAATCACCAGTAGCAGCAGCCAATCTTGAAGCACCAGCAGCAGCCATTCAGCAGCCATCTTGAGCAGCCATCTTGCACCAGCAGCAGCAGCCATCTTGAAGCACCATAGCAGCCATCTTGAAGCACCAGTAGCAGCAGCACCAGCACAGCTATCTTGGAAGCACCAGCAGCCATCTTGAAGCACCAGTAGCAGCTTACCTGAAGTACCAGCAGCAGCCATCTTGAAGCACTGAAGCAGCAGTAGCCATCTTGAAGCACCAGCAGCAGCCATCTTGAAGCACCAGTTGCCCAGAGACACGGCACAAAATTCGTATATGCTTCAAGTCATCTCAATGTTGATGAGTTGACTGCATGATGAAGTGACCTAGGAGAGAAACCCGGCACACGACCTGAGACCTGAGAGAAGACCTCGGACCTGAGAGAAGACCTCGGACCTGAGAGAAGACCTGGGACCTGAGAGAAGACCTGGGACCTGAGAGAAGACCTGGGACCAGAGAGAAGACCTGGGACCTGAGAGAAGACCTGGGACCTAAGAGAATACCTGGGACCTGAGAGAAACCCTGGGACCTGAAAAGACCTGGGACCTGAGAGAAGACCTCGGACCAGAAGACTATAGGACCAGAGAGAGAAGACCTGGGACCTGAGAGAAGACCTGGGACCTGAGAGAAGACCTGGGACCAGAGAGAAGACCTGGGACCTGAGAGAAGACCTGGGACCTAAGAGAATACCTGGGACCTGAGAGAAACCCTGGGACCTGAAAAGACCTAAGACATAAGAATACCTGTGACCTGAGAGTAGACCTGAAACCTGAGAATAAACCTGGTACCTGAGAATAGACCTGGGACCTGAGAGAAGACCCAGGACCTGATAAGACCTAGGACCTGACAGGATCTGGGACCTAAAAGATAAACTGGAACTTGAGAGAAGACCTGGGACCTGACAGTGGGGACCTGGGACCTAACACCTTGAACCTAACACCTGACACCTGAGACCTGACACCTGGGACCTGACACCTGGGAATGAACGCCTGGGGCCCGACCCGTGTCTGAGAGCAACATGCATGATTCATCCAACTGTCTTTTCCACCGAGTATCTCTCTCTCTCTCTCTCTCTCTCTCTCTCTCTCTCTCTCTCTCTCTCTCTCTCTCCCAGGGAATATCCTCTGATTCTATCTCTCAAGGGGAAAGAGAGATGATCTTATATCTCTCAACCTTCTCTCGAGTACATCTCCCGCAGTCAATGGTACTCTGAGGGCGCAGCATCCCACATTTGATTACAGGTAAATCAATAGACTTCAGTAAGTACAGGTAAGGCAATATATAAACTTCAGTAATTGCAGGTAAGGCAATATATAAACTTCAGAAATTACAGGTAAGTTTCTATATAAACTTCAGTAATTACAAGTAAGTCATTATATAAACTTCAGTAATTACAGGTAAGTTTCTATATAAACTTCAGTAATTGCAGGTAAGTCACTATACAAACTTCAATAATTACAGGTAAGGCAATATATAAACTTCAGTAATTACAGGTAAGTCACCATGTAAACTTCAGTAATCACAGGTAAGTCAATATATAAACTTCAGTAATTACAGGTAAGTTAATTTATGCTTCAGTAATTACAGGAAAGTGAATATATAAACTTGAGTAATTACGGGATGGATTTTGCTCCTAATTAGATACAGGTAAATTGATAAGTACCTAGTTAAGTACAGGTGTGTGTGTGTGTGTGTGTGCGTGCGTCTATAATTACGATGATTGATGCCTCATTAACTGCGCCATTCGACGACCCATTAAAGCTACTTTTAAATTCTTCCCCAGGCTTCGTGTGTTCTCTCTCTCTCTCTCTCTCTCTCTCTCTCTCTCTCTCTATTTTACTTCCTCTCCCTCTCTCTCTATTTTACTTCCTTTCCCTCTCTCTCTTACTCTCACTCTTGTTTCATTCTTATTTCTTCCGTTCTTCTTTTATCTTCTGTTTTCTTTTGTCTTCTTTAGTCCTTCTTCCTCCTCTCTTTTTCTTATCTTCTTCTCCCACTTCTCCTTCTTTTTTCCCTTCCTCCACTTTCTGTTTCTTCCCTTGTGTTCTCCCCCTTCATCCTCTCTTCCCTCTTCCTTCCTCCTCTTCTACCCCTCTTGTCTTCTTCCTCCTTCCCATCTTCTTCATTTTCCCTGACCTTTTTTCTTCCTCTCCCATCACTGCTTTCTTCCTCCTCTCCTCCTTCTTCTCCACCATTCTCTCCTCATCTCCCTTTCCCTTTCTCCTCCTCATATTTATCTTTGTTTTCGTCTTCTCTTTCTCCTTCTCGAGGCGATCGCAAAGAAATTCGATTCCAGTTAGAATTTCAGGGCAGACGCAAGGAAAATTCACTAAAGTCCCAGATTTCAGAAGGGCAAACTTTGATAGTTTGAAGAGGCAGCTGAGAGAAGGGGTATCACGCTTGGGGGTGAATTACATGACCTCACATGAGGTCACCTCTCACAATGTACCCACAGAGGGCGACCTCACCTTACCGGGAGACCTGATAACGAGATCTGAGGTTGCCGAGTTCCACAACAATTTAAATAATGAGTTACTTAATGCACAAATGCAGAACATACTATACAGAAAACTCAAATTAAACTACAATGACCCTAAATGGATAAATAATTATTTAAAGAATATTATTGGACAAAGGAAGGCTATAGGTAGGAGAATATATCCTGGTGAAGTCTACCTCCGAGATTATAATAGGTATTGGCCAGTTGGGTTAAGACCGAGATAAGAAAAACAAAGAGGAATAATGAACTGAAGGTAGCAAGGGAGGCGAAGGCAAACCCCAAGGGATTCTACCAAATGTATCAAACTAAAACAAGAGAAAAGATTGGACCAATACAGTCGGATACCGGCGAGCTAACTAATGACGCCGTAGAAATGAGCAGTAATCTGAATAAATATTTTTCAACAGTTTTCACCACCGAAAATTTAAACATGATACCCGGAGCACCGACTCTATACAGAGATAGTGAAGAAAATAAATTAAGCAAGATAGTAGTGACTAGTAACGATGTTAGTAAGCAAATAGACAAACCAAAGCCAAAAAAGTCACCTGGTCCCGATGAGATATTTGCCAGAGTAATAAAGGAAGGAAGGAAGGAATGAAGGAAGGAAGGAAGAAAGGAAGACATCACTTCATCTCCAATTCACAAATTTATTCTCCGACTGAACAAATGATCTGAATCTCAAAAGGCACGAACCAATTTCTTCCATGACACACAAAAAAAACTATTTATTCCTCTGATATAAAAATGGGATTAACTTAAAAAAAAAATAAAAAAATTATTCTAATCCGATGAGAAACGTGTGGAGGATATATTCTGATCCGAAGAATAAACATGAGCTCTTAAAAAATATATATTCAAATCCTTAATATAGTTTCAATAGGCTTCGGGTCCCTCATTATAATACACTCCTGTTCCTTCATTATACTCAGGATCCATGCCTTCATAATACCCATCAGCACATCAAACTTCCCCGGGGTCTCTAAAACTGAGCTTTCATTATACTTTTCATTACGTTCATCACCTTATCATACTTCCATGAGCCTTCTTTTTAACCTCATCCTTATTATGCTTTCATCATACGTTCATCATACTCGCCCTCATCATATTCATATCACCTTTCTAACATCTCACTCATTATACTTTCATCATACTCTTTCTAACATCACACTCATCATACTCTCATAATTCTCTCTCTCATCACACTCATCATACTGTCATCACACTCTCATCATATTCTCTCTAACATCACACTCATACTTTCATCACACTCATCATACTCTCATAATTCTCTCTCTCATCACACTCACCATACTGTCATCACACTCTCATCATATTCTCTCTAACATCACACTCATACTTTCACCACACTCATCACATTCATCATACTTCATCATCCTGTCCCTCACCGTCTCTACATATAGGGAGAATTTCTTTTTAACTGAACGACAGAAACACAATTTATTTATTAACCCACGAATATATATTAAAAATTAAGGAGCCAAGTTTATTTGTCTGTCTGTCTGTCTGTCTGTCTGTCTGTCTGCCTGTCTGTCTGTCTGTCTGTCTGTCTGTCTGTTTGTCTGTCTGTCTGTCTGTCTGTCTGTTTGTCTGTCTGTTTATATCTGTCTGTCTGTCTGTCTGTCTGTTTGTCTGTCTGTCTGTCTGTCTGTCTGTCTGTCTGTCTGTCTGTCTGTCTGTCTGTCTGTCTATTATTCTATGCCTTTGTGTATCTATCTATATATCTGTCTATTATATTACCTCCCATCAATCTATTTATCTATCTATCCGTCCGTCCGTCCGTCCGTCCGTCTATCTATCTATCTATCTATCTCGAGTATAATTATGTAAGACGTTCAATAAACATGTTTTAGGGAGAATTATCAAGAAGTTATTATGAGAGGAGAGGGAAGAGGGGGAGGAGGAGAGGGAAGAGGGGGAAGAGGAGAGGGAAGAGGGGGAGGAGAGGGAAGAGGGGGAGGAGGAGAGGGAAGAGGGGGAGGAAGAGAGGGAAGAGGGGGAGGAGGAGAGGGAAGAGGAGGAAGGAATGAGAAGCGAAGAAGGAAGGGGATGAATGAGAGAAGAGGAAAAGGAGGAAGAGAGAAAAGATGAGAGAAGGAGGATGAGGAAGAAGACGAAGAAGGAGGAAGGAAGGAAGAACAGGAGGAGAAGAAGGAGGAAGGAAGGGAAGTAGGAAGGATGGATGGAAGGTAGAAGAGAAGGAGAAGGAGGAAAGGATGGAAGAAAAGAAGGAAAAAGCGAAGAAGACGATGAAAATGAGGAGTTAATAAGGGATAGTAAGTAAGAAGGGAACGAAGAAGAGAACAAGAGGGAATAAGAAAAAAAATAAGGAGATGTGTAGTTGAAAGGAGCATAGAAGAGGGATAGAGAAATAGGAAGAAGAAAGATGAAGAAAATAGGTAAGAATATGTAATATTCTTCTTTCTACATATAATAATAATAATAATAATAATAATAATAATAAAACACTAACTTAAAAATAATAATAATACTGCACTCAATATAATATATAAAGTCCCCCATCGCGCATTCTCATTGGTTCCTTTCCCTGACAGCAAAAACAAAAATTCCACCTGATTGGTCAATTTTCTTTAACCATATGACTACTCTCAAATGACATCAATATTAACCTGAGACTATCGTAACTATAGTCAGTACAAGCCCCGCCCCCCTTCGTAGACCCTTGCAGCTTATTGGCTCATACATAATACTGATATATCACAATTAATCCATATATAACTGTTAAGGATTACCCAGTTGTGGCTCAGTTTAATGCTGGATTTAATATTAACTTTAACTTTAAATATATGAGTGGAAAAAAAAAAACGTTTGAAACCGTCGAAGTTCCCAAACAAATTCACCCTTTAGGAGAACACATCCACTACTATTGCTTCTCTTTTCAGTATCGGATAATAATAATAATAATAATAATATCATAAAGAGTAGAATCAAGAGTAAACACCACATACTCACTATAAGACCCGATGAGCTGAGCGCCAGTTGAAATACAGTTAATTTTTATTTCAGGTTGATCACTTTTTATGTATCAAAGGCGGGGAGAAAATTTTATTGTCAGAGTCTCATCGAGGATTTGTATTATTATGTATTTGCGTTAACAGATCAAAGCGGGGTGTTAACATAGTATTTTATTGACCAATCTCTGTCTCTCTCTCTCTCTGTCTGTCTGTCTGTTTGTCTGTCTGTCTGTCTGTCTGTCTGTCTGTCTGTCTGTCTGTCTGTGTCGATTTCGTTAAGGTGAGAAAATGTGAAACAACTAAACATTCAACTAAACATTATTTTTATTGCACATCAACAATATAATTTCTACTTCATGTGCTAATTATAATGCACGCACACACACACACACACACACACACACACACACACACACACACACACACACACACACACACACACACACACACACACACCTTCCAGCCAATGAGCTTGTAAGGAGCTGCAAGGGGCAGGGCTTATAACTTATTACCGTCAACGAAAAAAACCCGACTATAGAAAAATGTTCTTTATTCATATCCAGGATTAAAGTTAGGGGGAGGGGAGAAAGGGAGGAGGGAGTAAGGTAGGCTGGAGGATGAGGTGGGTTGGGGGTGAGGTGGGTTGGAGTGTGAGGTGGGATGGAGGGCAGGTGGGTTGGAGTGTAGGGTGGGTTGGGGGTGAGGTGGGTTGGGGGTGAGGTGGGATGTAGGGTGAGGTGGGTTGGAGGTGAGGTGGGATGTAGGGGTGAGGTGGGTTGGAGGTGAGGTGGGTTGGGGGGTGAGGTGGGTTGGAGGTGAGGTGGGTTGGAGGGTGAGGTGTTGGAGGGTGAGGTGGGTTGGAGTGTGAGGTGGGTTGGGGTGAGGTGGGTTGGGGTGAGGTGGGTTGTAGGGTGAGGTGGGTTGGAGGGTGAAGTGGGTTGGGGTGAGGTGGGTTGTAGGGTGAGGTGGGTTGTAGGGTGAGGTGGGTTGGGGGTGAGGTGGGTTGGGGGTGAGGTGGGTTGAGGTGAGGTGGGTTGAGGGTGAGGTGGGTTGTGGTGTGAGGTGGGTTGGAGGGTGAGGTGG
The DNA here is from genome assembly GCF_018991925.1 of Homarus americanus. Classification (NCBI taxonomy): domain Eukaryota; kingdom Metazoa; phylum Arthropoda; class Malacostraca; order Decapoda; family Nephropidae; genus Homarus; species Homarus americanus. The sequence continues at coordinate 69,952 of NW_024730470.1, forward strand.
GTTGGGGTTAGGTGGGTTGTAGGGTGAGGTGGGTTGTAGGGTGAGGTGGGTTGGGGTTAGGTGGGTTGTAGGGTGAGGTTGGCTGTAGGATGGGTGGGTTGTAGGGTGAGGTGGGTTGTAGGGTGGGGTGGGTTGTGGGGTGAGGTGGGTTGTAGGGTGAGGTGGGTTGTAGGGTGAGGTGGGTTGGAGGGTGAGGGTGGCTCTAGGATGAGGTGGGTTGTAGGGTGAGGTGGGTTGTAGGGTGAGGTGGGTTGGAGGGTGAGGGTGGCTCTAGGATGAGGTGGGTTGAAGGGTGAGGTGGGTTGAAGGGTGAGGTGGGTTGGGGTGAGGTGGGCTGTAGGGTGAGGTGGGTTGAAGGGTGAGGTGGGTTGGAGGTGAGGTGGGTTGTGGGTGAGGTAGGTTGTAGGGTGAGGTGGGTTGAAGGGTGAGGTGGGTTGGTGAGGGTGAGTGTGTTGGGGGTGAGGTGGCTGTAGGGTGAGGTGGGTTGGAGGGTGAGGTGGGCTGTAGGTGAGGTGGGTTGGAGGGTGAGGTGGGTTGTAGGGTGAGGAGGTGGGTTGAAGGGTGAGGTGGGTTGTAGGGTGAGGTGTGTGGGGTGGGTTAGGGAGGTGCAGGGTGAGGTGGGTTGGAGGGTGAGGTGGGCTGTAGGGTGAGGTGGGTTGGAGAAGAGGGGGGTTGAGGGTGGGGGGTTGTGGGTGAGGTGGGTTGGAGGGTAGGTGGGTTGTAGGATGAGGTGGGTTGTAGGGTGAGGTGGGTTGGAGGATTAGATTTTTAGAGCAACTGGGCGGTTGAAGGAAGAGGAAGAGGAGGAGGGATGGGTGAGGTAAGGTAGAGAGAGAGATGAGGAAGAAGAAACAATGACATAAGGAGTGGATAAGAAAAAGAACGTTGACTGGAGTAGGACAAGGTTGGAGGGTAAGGCAGGCCAAAGGTCGACCTCCAAAACTATGATAAATGCACCACACACACACACACACACACACACACACACACACACACAGCTTTACGACATTTCTTCCTTAAAATACAACCACACCAATTTGCATATTAAAGGGAGGACTTTTCTCGCCACCAGAGCCAACCGTCCATGGTCAAGAAGCTTAATGCGATATGTAAAGGTGTTTTGTCATTAATTTTACACCTGTTTTGTTCTGAATGTGTGTGTGTGTGTGTGTGTGTGTGTGTGTGTGTGTGTGTGGTGTGTGTGTCTTGCTGTCACTCTGTTTACGTCTTATGTATCTATCTATCTATCTATCTATCTATCTATCTATCTATTAATGATAGTGAAGGAGGAAAGAACCTGGTGGATGATTAAAGATTGAAGGGAAAGAAAAGGGAGGGAGGAAAGGGTGAAGGAAGAAGGGAGGGAGGGGTGTCGTTGAGGGCTTAAAGGGAAGGGAAGGGCGGGGAGGGAGAGAGAGGAGAGAGAGAGAGAGAGAGAGAGAGAGAGGGTAATGAGATAGAAGAAACAGCGGTAAAGGGAGAGAGAGTGGAAAGAAATGAAAGTAGAGGTGAAATTGAGGGAAATGAGGTAGAAAGAAGAATATGAGGGAATGGAAAAGTCTTGCTAACACAGAGAGAGAGAGAGAGAGCCAACGTGTGTTCGCTGTACCAGAGTAAAGATTGGGGGTAGGAGGCGTAGGTAATGCATGGGTTCCTCCTGGGGCCAGGTAAGGGAGAGGCCGGGGAGGGAGAAGGGAAAGTGGAGGAAGAGGAGGTGGTTGAGATGGAGGAAGGGGTAGTGAGGGAAAGGAGTGGGATTAGGGGAAAGGGGGCAGTTGTTGTGGAGAGGGGAGGGGAAAGGGAATGGGGAGAGGGGATAATATGGGAAGGAAAGGGGACATATGTAGTAAAAAAAAAAGAGAGAGAGAGAGAGCTCTTAACCACAAGTAAAATGACCCAAAAGACGAGAGAGAAACTTACAATAAAACACACACACACACACACACACACACACACACACACACACACACACACACACACACACACACACAAAGAACTTCACCACAACTACTTGCCAGATTTACTTCAAATTAAACTCAGCAGCTCGTGGGAAGTTATGGATTAAACCGGACACAAACAGAGACACACGACCTGTTTCACCTCGTAAAAAAACACGAAAGTTTGGGAAAAAAAAATGAAACGTTTATTATTTTTTAATGTGTGTGTGTGTGTGTGTGTAGGAGGGTGATGGGGAGGGTGATGGGGAGGGGGTGATGGGGAGGGTGATGGGGAGGGGTGATGGGAGGGGTGATGGGGAGGGGTGATGGGGAGGGGGTGATGGGGAGGGGGTGATGGGGAGGGGGTGATGGGGGAGGGTGATGGGGAGGGGTGATGGGGGAGGGGGTATGGGGGAGGGGTGATGGGGAGGGTGATGGGGAGGGGGTGATGGGGGAGGGTGATGGGGAGGGTGATGGGGAGGGTGATGGGGGAGGGGGTGATGGGAGGGTGATGGGGAGGGGGTGATGGGAGGGTGATGGGGAGGGGTGATGGGGAGGGGGTGATGGGGGAGGGGGTGATGGGGAGGGTGATGGGGGAGGGTGATGGGGGAGGGGTGATGGGGAGGGTGATGGGGAGGGGTGATGGGGAGGGGGTGATGGGGGTGATGGGGGAGGGGGTGATGGGGAGGGGGGTGATGGGGGAGGGGGGTGATGGGAGGGGGTGGTGATGGGGAGGGGGGGTGATGGGGGAGGGGTGATGGGGAGGGTGATGGGGAGGGGGTGATGGGGAGGGGTGATGGGAGGGGGTGATGTGGGGAGGGAGGGGTGATGGGGAGGGTGATGGGGAGGGGGTGATGGGGAGGGAGGTGATGGGGAGGGGTGATGGGGAGGGGGTGATGGGGGAGGGGGTGATGAGGAGGGAGGTGATGGGAGGGTGATGGGGAGGGGGTGATGGGGGAGGGGTGATGGGGGAGGGTGATGGGGGAGGGTGATGGGGAGGGGTGATGGGAGGGGTGATGGGAGGGGTGATGGGAGGTGATGGGGAGGGGTGATGGGGAGGGTGATGGGGAGGGTGATGGGGGTGATGGGGGAGGGGGTGATGGGGAGGGTGATGAGGGAGGGGGAGGGAGTGAGGTTGTGGATATGTATGAGGATCCACCACTCCTATACACAATAATCGCTACATTTACCCACCACCCACACCTACCCACACGTGTACCCACACTACACACCCACCCACAACTAACCTCTTCCTACAGCACTCACCCTCCAGCACACTCTCTCCACCACAACACAACACAACACACCACACCACACCACACCACAACACACACACCACACCACACCACACCACAACACAACACAACACACACCACACCACACCACACCACACCACACCACCACACCACACACCACACCACAACACAACACAACACACCACACCACACCACACCACAACACAACACCACACCACACCACACCACACACCACACACCACAACACACCACACCACACCACACACCACACCACCACACCACACCCCACCCCACACACCACAACACACCACACCACACACCACACCACACCACACACCACACCACACCACACCACACCACAACACAACACAACACAACACAACACACCACACCACACCACAACACAAAACAAACACACCACACCACACCACACCACAACACAACACACCACACCACAACACAACACACCACAACACAACACAACACAACACACCACCACAACACACCACACCACACCACACCACACAACACAACACACCACACCACAACACAACACAACACACCACACCACACCACACCACAACACACCACAACACACCACACCACACCACAACACACACACCACACAACACAACACAACACAACACAACACAACACAACACAACACAACACAACACAACACAACACACCACAACACAACACAACACAACACAACACACCACAACACAACACAACACAGCACAACACACCACAACACAACACAACACAACACAACACACCCACAACACACCACAACACAACACAACACAACACAACACAACACAACACAACACACCACAACACAACACAACACAACACAGCACAACACACCACAACACAACACAACACAACACAGCACAACACAACACAACACAACACACAGTCCATATCCCCTGCTTGAGTGGTTCTTTAATAGTCAACTCTGGCGGAAAATAACGAAAGTAATTGAATTCATTGGAAAACTGATTCGCGTCGATAATTTCAGGAAAGAATTATAGCTTTAGCGAGTAACTGATACGAGGTTCTAGTTAATTCATTCTCTAGAGGCAACATTAGCGAGTGGTGAGTCATATTTTGATGATGATGGGGTGATGATGACGTGGTGAAATGATATGATGATGATGATGATGATGACGAGAGGGAGGAGGGGGAGGAGGTGTTTAATTTGACTTATTTTGGTCTTAATGTCTCTCTCTCTCACACCACACAAATAGTTTTGAAACACAGGTCCGCTATTTCTCTTTGTCTAACATTATAATTGTTATAACACTATGACTGGGATATATGAGATCTCTGGCAGATTACCACGCACCGGCCCTGGTCCTTCGTCTAGGGAAAGGCAAATTAAAATAAAGCCCTGGGAATTATCCTAAGCTGTCCCATAAGCTGTAAAGTACTAATGAGAGAAAAGAACTACTGTAGGTATATCCAGTGTCAAAGATAGAAAAATGAAGTCAACATCATGGTAGCCCTGAGGCTCTTACGTGGTGATCCTGACATTATTTTTCTTGAATAATTATTAGACATGGAACTGGTTATTCCAAATAGATCCTGACTACAGCTACATATATGAAGGTTTTTGGAGTCGACAATTTTCACAAAGCTGATTCAACAACAGTGATTCATGGACAGTCCCCTCCGACATCACAACACCCACACAGTCCTTATCTCCAGCACACCTCTAAAGTGAGAGCTCTTCAACACATAGATAACTTACAGACTAAAAATAACAATACACGGACAATTTACAATGATGGCTCTCTTAACACTGCCTGTAGGAGGGCTGTAAGGGCTGTCATTGTGATTTTGTGTAACCCGTAATGCAACAGGAAGGAGTTAGAATCAATAATTGGGCAGCCGCTCAACAAACTAAACTATTTGCTATACTCACAGCCTTGACCTTGTTGTGCTCACTACCATCATTATCATTACTGACATTTTACCCTTAACACTTGACACTCTCAACTCAGAATGTCACCCGCTTGTCTCTGAAGCCGGACACAATACTGTGAGGTTTGTTGACGGGGGTGTCAGGATCAAGCTGCTGTGGATCCCCTCTCACATAGGCATAAGTCAACATGATAAAATTAATGCCTTAGCTAAACTTGAGTCAAACAATAAATATTGTTGAATAATCTGGGATTGTCAAAGATAACTTTAAAACTACAATTAGGAAATAACTTGCTGATAAATTTGAAGTAAAAATATAAAGGCAAGTGTCTGCCATGATGAGATGTATCAAGTAAAATCATGTACGGTATATGGAGAAAGTAAGAGGATCACCAGATTACAAGATGTGACCGCTGGAATAAGGTTAGGATATAAGTACCTCTGGCAGTATGCCCCTCAGGCAGGTGTAAACAAAACTAAATACAAAGTGTGTGGCCAGACATATGGCCACACACTCTAGACTGTGAAAAATAGAACTTTCTAGGGACAGGTCTAAGCAAACTGTGTGTACAGTGACACAACACTTTATCTTTGATGTCAAAATAGCTGACTTATTAAGACTGTATCCACATTTCGTATCTGTAATAGCTAATTTAACTCTAATGTACAGAACTAAACAAACATTGTATCCTGACCACCGGGGGTTTAATAAACTCCCTTTGTGACCTCTACTCTGTAATCCTTTTTGCACTACTGCTCACATGATGTGTATGGGGTGCACAATAAACTAGCTGATGTCTGCGGCAAAACTAAGTTCTCTCCTACCATCTCCCCCCTCCCTTCCCTCCTACCATCTCCCCCTCCCCCTCCCTCCTACCATCTCCCCCCTTCCCCTTCCCTCCTACCATCTCCCCCCCCTTCCCTTCCCTCCTACCATCTCCCCCTTCCCTCCTACCACCATTTACAATCTTCCTCCCTCTCCCTACTTCCTCGTACCATCTCCTCTCACCCTCCTTCCAACTCCCACCCCGTTTCTTCAATATTCCCCTCCCTCCCACCTACCATATCCCATCCCCACCCATCCACCCACCCACCAACCCACCCACCCACCCACCCATCACATCCACCCACCCACCCACCCACTCCTCCTGGCCACGCAGAAATAAACGGTTCAACATCATCACGAAGAACATTTAAACTTCAGTTCCAGACCAGTTCAGCGTTAACGACACAACTACCTCAAGTAATTACCTCGTCGGCAAAAACCACCCACCGACTCTAACCACCCCATGGAGGAGGTCATTTGGTTCCTGTTTAGTAGTTTAGTAAGAATTTAAAACCCAAGGAAACACTTACAGAAATGTTCATCCAAAACTTTTCACTTAAATCTTGATTCACTCTTGATTCTTTCTTGATTCTTTCTTGATTCACTCTTGATTCTTTCTTGATTCTTTCTTGATTCTCTCTTGATTCCTCGGTTAATACCTCTTCTTCTCTTATCTGGGTGTGTTCTCCATCCCTCTATCCCTCCCTTCCCCTCACACTCCACACTCTCTTCTCTTGCTACCCATTCTCCCGTCCTCATCCCTCCTTTCCCTCCACCCACCCCCCCCTTCTCCCTCCACCCACCCCCCACACCTCCCCCTCTCTGACCTTTCCCTCAGTACAAACAATTATCAACAAAACAAACACACACACCAGCCATCAAACACGTTCACAAATATTGTTTTTTCTTAATACAAATATGCCACCATTTTGGATATCGTCTTTAAACAATATTTTAATTGATAAGAATATAACAATTTTCTTAACGATATCAACAAATTATATATTCACGTAAAAAAAAAAGAAAAAACATGACATAAAAATCATCTGAATTTGTCCTCAGGTGACCAATGACATCAGTTAACATAGACGGGAAAAGGTATCTGATAGTGACTCAGGTGTTAACTATGAACAAAACTTATGTTATGTTATGTTATGTTATGTTATAGTTACAAGTTCCATTCATTAATCATAATAACAATTGCTTAAAGTAAGAAAAAATAGTCAATTGACACAAGTAAAATAAATGAAGTACACCACATAGATAGATAGATAGATAGATAGATAGATAGATAGATAGATAGATAGATATTCGGTAAAATCCTCATAAAGTCTAAATTAATTCATTATGTATACAGATATTGCAGGTATACAGTTCACCATGTATAATGTGCATGCGCCAACCTTACCTGCATTTATCTCAATTACAAGTATAAAATTGTAGTGTTAATTTCAGCATAGGAATCCCCTCCTCTCTCTCTCTCTCTCTCTCTCTCTCTCTCTCTCTCAAGATAAGAACATAAGAACATAAGAAAATAAGGAGTCTGCACAGCCGGTTGGCCTGTGCATGGCAGCCCTGTCGAGAGTTACTACCACTCTCTATCATCCATGAATCTATCTAGCCTCCTTTTGAAACTTTCCAGAGTTCCCTGCACTTACTACAAAGTTGCTAAGCTTGTTCCACTCGTCCACCCACCCCATTTGTGAACCAGTTTCTTCCTATCTCCCTCCTAAACCTAAACCTATCCAACTTGAATCCGTTGCCTGAGTCCTATCCTGCCGGATATTATAAGAACTTTATCTATATCCCTTTATTACTCCCTTTTCACCCACTTAAATACTTCTCTATCATATCTCCCCGCACTCTTCGCCTTCTAGGAATGCAAGTTGTTTCTTTAACCTATCCTGATATGGAATGTTTCTAACTCCCTGAATCATTTTTGTCATCTTCGCTGCAACCGACTCTAGTGAATTTATATCCATTCTATAATAGGGCACCAGAACTGAACCGCATAATCGAGGTGCGGCCTAACTAGCGCAAGATATAGTGCAATGATGACCCTCTGCACTCTTGTCTATTACACTTCTAGATATAAAACCCAATACTCTGTTTGCCTTATTTCGAACATTAACGCACTTTTTCTAGGCCGTAGGTCCGCTTATAAGTACCCCCAGGTCTCTTTCACAAGTCAATTTCTAGGTTGATGCTGTTAAGCTGTATACATTATAGTATTTGTTCTTCCAATATTAGCACGCTGCACTTGCTGGTGTTGAATTTCATTTGCCATTTTTCAGACCACCCCTGCAGTTTATTATTTAGATCCTCCTGTATGCATTGCATCCTGCCCTGGAAATAATTTGTTGCCCTATTTTAGGTGTCATCCGCAAACTTGCTTATGTCACTGCTGATCCCAGTATCTGAATCGTTTATGTAGATTATGAACAAGAAGGCCTAGTACTGACCCCTAAACCCACACTGGCTACACGGCCCCACCCAGAAACAACCATCTACGTTGACCCTCTGCGTTCTATCAGGACTATGACATCCAATTAAAACTTCCCCGATACCATGAGCCTTAATTTTCTCAGAAGCCTCGATGCGTACTCTGTCAAATGCTTTTACAAGCCCAAGTAAAAAATATCGTAATCTAGTCATTATCTACTACTCGAAGACTTTCCCTAAAACGTTAGCAGATTTGTTATACAAACCCTGAAACCCATATAAAGAGTCGTGATTAATTTGCGTTTCTCAGATGCGACCGGATGCTATCTGCTATAATTGATCAAAAATTCCCACTACTGACGCCAAACCGACTGCCGGTAATTTGACGCTGATGCTCTGTCTCCCTTAAATATGGGTACCACATTCGCCTCTTTTTCCACAACTTGGCAATAACTCCAGTGTCTAATGATTTGTAAATA